>NW_015114104.1:68574-106136 GCF_001443285.1 Poecilia latipinna
CTTTGTCTTTGGGTGAAAAAAAATACTAAAACCACACGTGGTTGGGCCCCCCCCCCCCCCCCCTCGATAAGAATTTAAGGTTTCTTTCTCCAAAAACCTAAGACCGGCCCCCGACCAGAGAAAGGAACAGCTATGTGGCCCTCGCAGGAAAAAGTTTGGGGACCCCTGCATTAGACCAACTGTAAAGAGAAAGGAAAATGATGGAGGACTTTTTTTTTTTTTTTTAACAAATAAACTCTGAAAAGGGTGGCGGGTATCTATATTTAGCTTTTCTATATTTTTATCTTCCCATCAGCCCTGAACAGATTCCTGTCCCTGGATTAGAAGAGCATCCCCACAGCATGATACCACCACCACACATCTCAGCTCAGGAAAGAAGTGTTCAGTGCAACATTAAGGTGACTCATTATGGTTTCTTGTACAGAAAAGTACAGGTCTATACAAAACATGTTCATTATATTTTGTACAAAGTCATTCTTAGATCATGAGATTTTAGTCTGGTCAGTTGTGCCTATTTTGAGCTGTTTTAATGAGAAATTTTAAAGTCTTCTCACTTTAAATCCAAATAAGCCTCTGTTGGCCGCGCCCCAACAACTCAACGTTTGCACTGGTTGAGTTGAGCCATGAAAACGGCTGTACAACTACCCAACCGCACATCTCTGAAAAGCAAAAGTGGAGTCTCCTCCACAACCAACAAGAATGCAGAAAGTGGTTTCTGAATGGTAAGTCAAAAACAAAGCACTGTATAACTGTATTATGGCTTTACCGTGGTAAAACCAGGTGACCGAATACACAAGGTCTTAGCTTGAGTTGCCAGGTTACGGCGCAGTGTCTGTCAAATGTGATTAAACAATCAGAACATTTTTGTAATGGCTCATTTTATAGATACCAAAAAGCATTAACTTATTGACAAAACAATGGCTGGGTGGTTCTTTTAAGCACTGGGGATGTCTTTAGAGGCAGCAGAAATCCAAATGAAAGTACAAAAAATTTGCAAAATGTCAACTCTGCATAATAAGTCTACTTTGATTTCAGAAAGAAAATCCATGTTTAATTTGCATTGTGTCTATATATAGCTATACATAACATACTTTTACAGTACACATGTATATAAAACTATCTTTATTAATATAGTCAGGATTTTGGAGAAAATGTATTTCTCGTTCATTTTGCTGTTGCGGCAATATGATCTTTGTAAATTGACCCAGCATTTGCTCTGGCATCCGATAAAAGCAGACCTGACATGTTGAGGTGCTGTGGTGACGGTTTAAATGCTCTCATTGACTATAATGGCTGCAAATTTACTGCAGAGTCCATTTCGTGACGAAGCGGAGCGGAGACACAAGCAGTCCAAATTGAGGGTAAGCATGCATGTGGCAACAATTGAAAGGAAAGACTCAATCGTCTTCTTTAAAGGCTTTCTGGCCTTCGTGAACTTTATTTGCAGTAGATCAGACAGGAAATAAGGAGAGAGGGGATGGGGAGGTGATTCCAGACACTAGACAAAACTTTACAGGGCATAATAAAAGGGTGTAGAAGTAATAATAGATGACTCGCTGTGGCGACCCCTACAGGGAGAAAGTCGAAAGGAAAAGAGAAAGAATTATTCGGACACTAAGAATAAAGCACCAACTATATGAATACATATGAATACTTTTCATATTCAATGCCTTCTCGAAGCAACGTTTCCAATCGAGTGCTTGGATCACCTTTCTTTGCCCCCACCTGCGTTTGGGGCCCTTGAGCAAAAGTTTCCTCTGTTGTTTTTGGCCAAACGTTTAGCTCCATAAATTTCTTGGTCTCTAAAGGCCCAATGATACTTAACTGCCAGCATCGGCCCAGTTGCCTGAAGGAACCACTACCCACAGCAGAGAAGCCGCTTTGATTTTCTGCCACTTTCACAAGTCATGTGGCCAAAGGAACGACGACCTTCCATAAGTCCCGACTGAGGCGCGAAAAGAAACAAACGGCATGTGAGCGTGTGTGCTCAACAGCATTTTACACTCGTGCCGCATTAACAGGTGAGTACGTTTTCCAGCCACTGCTCTACATCAGTATTGACTTAATGTGAAAGGCAAATAGTCTGTAACTGAATAAAATCTCAGACATAAGTCCAGAAGGAAAAGAAAAGAAACTGGCCCGCTTTCAGATTCTCAATACACCTCTGTTCTCCAACGAAGGCTGCCTGGAGTTTTTTCAGCCGTCACCGTAAACCTGAGCAAGAGGATCTTGACAAATAATCACTCTAACAAAGTCTGAATGGTGATTTTATTCAGCGGAGGAACGAGTCAATCTGATTATATACATACGAAACACCCGTTGCCAAGTCCTTGAGGTGGGTCGCGTTTGAGTCACGCTCTAGTATGAGTCATGCTTCCTTTTCACACCAACTTTCTGGGAGGTGCCAGGCTAGGACAAAGTTGATTTTGTGTTGCTGCGATCCATCGGAGAATTAAAGTGTGATGACATCACTCAACAACCACACCAGTATATTTTGTTGTACATGCAGTCGGAATAATTTTCATTCACACACTGCTTCGGTTGTGTGTTTGACCGCGCTGAAGGTGCAGTGCATAAGTCAGCAGACGTTGGATTCATGTGATGCAGCTGAGGAAAATGCATCTCAGACAGTTTGAAGAACATTGTATGAAGTTAAGTAGAAAAAATACTTTGCTTAAGCATTATCCAAGGCTTTGCTCAAGAACATAAAAATAAAAGTCTGAGGAATATTGGGAGTCAGGTCTTCAAGAGAACAGCAGATGAGGCCAAGAGTGCATTCAAACCAGCTCTGCTCAGGCCACTATAATGTAGTTCTGGTTTGTCTAGATATAAAGTCTGGTTCGCTTGGGGAGTTGTGAACGAATAATTAAAGTCTGATGCGGACCAAAAAAGTGAACTCTGTTTGACCTAAAAACCTCAGCTTGGTTGAAGTGAAGTCTAGCGCAGTCTGAATGCATATGAGAATGCCAAGCTGACCAGAAACCCCTCCAAAAGCAGGAAGTGGACCATCATGCAGAGAATTCTGGGCAAATACAACCAAAATAAACACACTAGTTTAGCGCTAGCAGGAGAAATTACTCATGTTCTTTCGCCAAAGACAAAAAGAGAAATCCATGATGTCCGACAGCAACTTTTGTTTACATTTTGCCAACAAAGAAGTTGCACTCATGTTGTCTTCAGAGGTTTTTTGTGTCATTTCAAATTCAGTAGTTCTTGATCCAGCACCACCACAGGTGAGGGAGGTACGCATGTTTTTCCAAACGGTTTGGTTCCTTTGACACAGTGCAGTGTGACAATGAACTCCACCAGCTGAAAACTGTAAAATGATTTCAGACAATTAGGTGTGAACCTCCCCACCTCCCAGAGAGCAATATCTGGCTCATTGTTTCCCTGGATTCATTTCTCCACTGCTGCTGCTGTGTCTAGTCTGAATGTTCACATGTGGTTGAACGCCACAAAATACACACAACAGTTCATGTTACACATGGTGCAGGTCAGCGTATTCAATATATTTAGCAACGTGAATGAGTGGAAAGCCAATCAGTATTGACTGACCTACAAAAGATATGTATAGGTCAATCTGACCTACATAGAGACGCAGCATGATTGTAGCAAACACTGACCAACCATATTAATGTGTTTCTCCACAGTCTGTGCTATTATTGTTGCAGCTATGAATGCATTTTATTTAGTACTTTTGTGGAAGTTCAACTGAATGCGAGAATAACTGGGAGACAAGAGAGAACGTAATGGACTAATGGAAAGAAGAATGATGCCAAAAATCTTATATGGAAACAGGCAAGGAAAGGATGGCTGTGGAGGACCTGGTTTCAGCAGGGTTGTGAAACAATGGCATGGTCGGCTGGACTTCCATTTTCCTTTAGCTGCTTCCATCCTGTAACCCAAACAGCTCACATGTGGTTGAGGCAGCACATCAACATACTTTCAGTTTAGCTTATTTATTAAAAAGGTGGGTCCTCCTCCAGGCAAAGCCTATAGTTTGGCTGTAGGGGACAGTCTTCCAAAAACAAATCCCCACCTCACTGTGTATCCTGTCTCTATCGTCTCATTGGATCACTGTCCCTGTTGTCCTTCACACCAACAGCTGGACCTTGTCAGCCCAATAAAGGCAGTAAAAAAAAAAGAAAGCTACTTCTGAAAGAAAACCATAAGAAGTCCCATTTGCAGTTTGACAAAATCCATGTAGGAGACATAGCAAACTTATGGAAGAAGTTAATGGGAAGATGGAGTGAAATAAATGGGCAATCATGGAAGATAATCTGATAAAGGCTGGAGAAGATTTGAGACTTCCCAGAAGGATAATCACCTTCAACATGCAGTTTGTAGTGGCATGGTGTAAATCAAGGTACTGACTCAAAAAATGTGAAAAGGACAACAAATCTCAATAATATACATGGTAGGTGTAACATGACAAAATAATGTCATGACAGGGAAACCTAGACTCAACTACTAGCAAGTTCTTCAAACCGTTCTGTGCTTCCGGGTTGTTTGATTAAAGTTGACATACCAAGTCAAAGTTGTGTTCTTCATTGTTTGTGCTGGGTCTGCTTGACTGCTTCACTTGAAAAGCAAGCCATGCAACATTGATCCTTCCTATTCCAGCAGTTGGTTTTCCAAAAACCCGTTCATCTACTAAAACCTCAGTCAACATCTTTCTCCATAAAAACTTTTATTTCCCTAAAAACATTCTCTGGAAACACAACAGCTTTATTTCTAAAAATAAAAAACCCAACAACAACAAGAACCCCTCCAGTTCAAAGCGAAAGTCGGCTCAAGAATATCTCAGAAGCAGAAAGTTTCCGACATCTATGCCAATAGTGGAACAGCTAAAGTGCACACAGATGCTGGTGGGAGACGAGATATGAGGGACAATCTAAACTCTGCACTCTCTGCGGCTCACTTGCTATCTGTTGTGGCCCTAATGCTGTGCAATGGATGCTTCCTGAGAATGTCATGAGACTTGTGAAGGGTAAAAGTGCAACACTTCCTCTGGAATCTTGTTCACTTCCTGCATTGCAACAGGACAATGAGGTGCTGACCTCGTCTGTTGAACCCGTTCTCAGGTTCGCCTGAGCTCAGTTGAGGTAAACATAACTCTTAAAACCTGTTGGGTGACTAACCTCTGCTTCCCGTCTTGATTTGATCTTGGATACAATGAGTGAAGACAGGTAAGCCTCCAAGAATGTCTCGGATTTAACTGAAATGCATACAGATGATGCTTAAAAAAAAACTTTAAGCACACCAGTTGGAAAAACATGTTTTAACCTAAACGACGATTCAACTGAGTTTTGAAACTAGTTTCCATGTGAAACTAGTAACTACTGCAACAGTAATGAGCAATAGTTACTAGTCGTTTCCTTTTGAGCAGAGACATTTCTGTCAATACATGATGAACACGATATGCATGAGGTACAACAGCCCAGACTCCAGAGTTATCAAGAAGTTTCTAATGGAACTAATCCTAAAAACTGGCCTGCAACCCTTTTATCAGTAGGGATAAGGCGCTTACTTCCTCTCCCCCATCAGTCCAGTGAAAGTCTGTCCCCACACATCCACTGGTTCTCTCTGGGTACTCTGGCTTGCAGCATGAATCTGGTTGCTGTGCCGGGATGATGTTCAAAATGCAAACAACCCATTCTAGAGGTCAACTAGCATGGTGTGGAGTCTCAACCACAGCAAGACTCTGAATGGTCTCGGTGTGGTGAAATGTGATTGTTGAGGTCACCATGGGAAGAAAATAACCAGAGACCATTTTGTGTCCACCCCACTTAATACTGCAGCAGATAATTTCACATGCAAATACAAGAACCTAACTTGGCACAGATGTTCTCAGGGGTTTGCTTTGTTTGAAAAAAAAAAAAAAAACAAACAAACAAACAAAAAAACGATATCCACTGACAAATTCAAAATGGCCACCATGGTCAACAAGAAAAGCTCATCACTGCACTAGAACTGCCATTATTTATCACATATGAACACCTTTGGTGTCAAATAATACATAATTGGAACCATAGCAATCATATGCACTGATAATGTTTTGATTTTTCAAGATGGCCACCATAGTTAAAAGTTAGATGAATGTGTTTTGAACCAGAGAAATCATGTATATCCTCTTGATCTTGTGTTTCCTTTTTCTGGTGGACACTTTTTGAAATGGTTGTAATGAAAAATATTTTCTCCATTACTGCCAGTCGCTATTGCCACAGCTCACGAACCACTAAATCACTAAACAAGAATGTTAGCTCCGCTAACATAAATCAGCAGAAGTTAACACTAAGCCGCTAAACACACAAAAGAACTAGCAGACGCCAACACTAAATATTAAGATGACTGTCACCCATCATCTTCTTCCGGCTTACGACTGGCATGAAACTTGCAAACAACAAAGTTTCTGATTTTGCTACATATCATTACTTTAAAGTTGTATGAATAGAATGATCAAAGATCCAAACATAAAAATGGGTAACAAGTTGTGTCAGTAACTGGTTAATTAAAAAAAAAAAAAAATCAAAAACTGTAGCCGTCTTGGAAAATGTCTGCCATGAAATATTAAAAGCATACAACCTGAGAAGTTAGCATGCTAGTTTTTAAGCTTGTACCCAAAGTGTTAGGATTTTTACAGTATGGAAGTTAACTCCATAAGATAAGCTCCGAAACAGCAAAGAAGCAGGAGATTTTGTGCCATAAATACCAATATCTTCAGGAAATTTAAATATGTTTTTACATTTTGAATAAGTGTTTATCTCTGTTTTTAATCACTTTTCCAGCTCACCTGAGTCAGTCAGTTTCAGTTGTAAAGGGTGTGTGTAACAAAACACTCATGTGGGTGAAACCTCCATACAAACCACCCAACCAGGAAGTGAAGTAACTTTTTACTTCGCACAGGATCAGATGCAACGTTTGGGAGGCTGGTGTTCATCTCCTTCATGACTGACTCATGTTTCTGCAAGCGAGCTTCTATGATTGCTGCTCCGTAGATGTGAGCCAGAGGAAACTCACACATACCTGCACTTTGGTATCTCCTTCAAATATCTCAGCAAGATTCCAATATAGATTGAACAAACGGATGTGCAAGGTTGCGCTCAATATTATCGCAGAGCCATCTGCAACTGTGGCATTTCAGGATGTGCGAACACTTTGATGTCCTTCAGCACAATAACCCCCCATTCCCCTGAAGTGCACAACAAAGTGGAGCTACATGCCTGCATGGCAGTTCTGAGGCTGTCTGGAGACTTGGTAACCTTGCGTTACAACTCCTGGCCTTTATGCGAGTCTTGTGTTGTCTGCCATAATGCTTCAGGGGTTGTGAGTCCTCTGCAAGCCTGGGCTGCTCAGATTTTTTTATTATTATTTTTTTTTAAAGACTCGACAGCAGGAATACTAAAAAGTTATTTGCGTTGGGAACTGAAAAACTGGTAAATTAGCGAAGCGCCACACAAAACACATTTAAGTGAAAATTCATAATTGTAACCATCACCAACTCGTAAAGCAGACTTTTGGAAACTTTTTCCTCTCGACTCCTTCACCAATCCGTTGCTGCGTTTGGGTGTGAACTAAACCGAGGGGATTGCATGATGTGAAGGGAGCGGCTGCCGGGCTGAACACCGAGTGCCTCTGGAGTGTTTTCAGAGAACGTCGGTCTGTGGTGATGTCAAATGTGCCAAGTGATCTTCAGGCAAGAAATGTCAAAAATAAACACAGAGATGCCTGTGTTAGGGTTACTTACCACGACATAAAAATGAACTGGATGATGTTTCTGCTGACCAAATTACCAAGAGAGACTTTAATTTGGCAGAGGAAGTGGAAAATTTGTCACCTTTTCTCTGTGCAATCAACCCGACAGGTTGGAAATCTGATTCAATGAATTATGTAAAATATTTAACAAGGTCAGCGGATAAAAACAAACACTGCAGTCATTCTGGGGAAACCCAGTGAAACCACATGGAACAAATCAGTGAACAGTTTCCACTTTTTTAAGTGTCAATCTGTGCAGACCACCTATAGGTCAGAACTGGAATATCTTAAAGGTGCAGTATGCAACTTTTATTAAAAAAATATATATATTTTTGCATGTTTGCATGTTGCATGTCGTGAGGGTGTGGAATACGAGAGATAATCTGTGAAAACATTGGTCTCCTCCTCCCTGTGCTGCTATTGCCGTCTTAAGAAATGCACCGCTACCGCCGAAAAGCAACCAATCAGGGTGAGGAGGCGGGTCTTAGTGCTGCCTATCAACTTCATGCACAAGCTACTAAACATGGTAATGGCAGAGAAACAATTCACCGTTACACGAAAACTGTTTGTCCACCGTTATCAGTGGCTTTGCTCACTAGCATTAGCATTCACAGCAGGCTCTGCTGATGGGGGGCAGAGGGGGAGTTGTAGTACGGCCCAGAGCAAGGGAGGCGATGAGCAGCACTACATGGAGGGGGGATGACAGCTGTAAGACCCGCCTCCTGGCTCTGATTGGTTGTTTCTAGTTATATATTAGCACTGAGAGAAGGCAGAGGAGCTACACTTTTTCACAATGCAAGTTACAAAATATCTGAGCCAGTTTCTTCTAAACTAACATCAATTTTATCAGTTCACTACAAGCTCATTTAATATAAAAGATGTCTAACATTATTTTCTCAATTTTTTGAGGATCACAGTGATTTTACATTTTAAACGAAAGACATGCACTGATTGTGAAGTTTACCAAGACTCCTCTACTCTGCAGATTCTAATTAATTGTACTCTGAAGAGATTTTAATGAAACGACTGTTTTAAAGAGAAGGCAGGATTACACTAAGTACTAACAAAAACAGTCTGGTTGAAGTGAAACTCACCCCCAAATCAACTTTTTTCTCTCTCTTTTTTTGCTGATGACCAATCTCAATAGGCTATTTAGGATTATATCTTTATATTTCTGTGCAAATCTTGACTTTTTTTTTAATAAAAAGCCCATGAAACATGTAAAGTAGCTTTACAAAATTAAAGTGTCAAAAAAAAAAAATTATGAAATGAAAAAATGACAGTGAAATCAATAAATCGCGATATAAATACATCTTGAAATAAATTAAACGAATGAGAGATAAAGACCGTCAAATTTTATTTTCCAAATATTTATTTTGGTTTATTTCATAGGAAAATGTATAATTTATTAAAAACAGTACTTATTTAATTTTGAATGAAAAGGATCTCCATATTTAAGCAGAAATATATGTATTGTTTTTATCAGCTGCAATAACAAAGAGCCAGTGTGAAAAACCGTGTTGAGCTGTGATCTGAGGCATAAGCAGACAGCTGGAGAAGCCATGGTGATCAGATATCATCCCCTGTTTGCATGGTACAGATGTTAAAGCCATGAACAAATAATTACGTTTCATACACTTCTAATAATTAATGGTGATGAGTGCCAATCCATATCGAGTCCTACAGACGGTTATATGAGCAGGTTATGTGAATGCCTGTGCTGGACAGACCCCACGCTCTCCTAAATACCATCTGTCATGATAGTTTTCAATAGTTTTCAGCTTAGCATTAGCGCTGCAATCTTGTTAGCAGAAACGCTGCTAAAGAATTATGATGGCTTCCATTCCCGCTACGAAAACGGCGGAGGCTTCATTAAACTGGCGTCTGCATGAACCTTCTGAACCGTTTTGGTTCTCAGGCCTGGCTGGATTTCTACTTCTTTCTCAGCTCATACGACCCATTAGAGGTGTCAGGAGAAGAGGATTTCACAGCACGGATCTACTCACTGGCATCACACATTAGCCTAAAGAGTGGAATTTACTTTTGGGATTAAAGTACGAGTCACTCTTTGAGAAAACCAGAACCATTCGCTCACAGGACACAATAACCTCTAATGTGCACTGAAAAAAATGCTAGAGTTAAATTAGACCTACAACTTTCAAGCCTGTTATCTGGGTTGATTTCAATTAAAAATCCAGAGAAGAAATTGCAACTAGTTGAAGACACTAGGAATTATTAGATTGAGCTTTTTTTTTAAAACCACTTCACTCAGTTTGTACAACATAAATACTTATGTTGCAGCTATTCTGTTATACAGTGGCTTACAGAGGTTACTTTCCAACTTAGATGTTATTAATCATTTCTGACCTGCTAATCTTTTTTCTGGCCCTCCATAACGCGTCACTAAGACCTTCACTGTCATTTGGTTTGTCATCTATTTAAAAATAAACATTTCTGAAGAAGTCATTAAGTTTTTATACTTAATGACTTAGAGTTATATACTCTAAGTGGCGTGCAAACATTTCACCTTGGAAACAAAGCCAACAAGTCCCACAACTGTTATCAAGTGTTAGAATCTTGGTAGCAAGTTTGACTTTAGCATTAGCATCGTGGATAAGCTAGCTACAAACTTTAGAAGTGCCACGACGTAAAACCTCCTTTGTCAAATGACATTCAAGTTCAACCAATGACGCCCGATTATGGTATGAAATGTGAGAAACTTTAGGAAAAAAAGTATTTCTTAAAATCATTTAAAGAGTTTAAAGCTAAATTATGTTTGAATATTCTGACATAGGTTTATTCTGGAAGCCAATAGCTGCTTTCCTTATTGAGAAGTTTGCAACACAGAGAGAGATGGACCAGTTTTTTTTTTTTTTAAGATCAAATAAGTTGCTCCACTTACTCCATATTTCAGGCACTTATGAAAAAAACAACACCACATGTTTAAAGTCAAAATTGAATAAAGCTGACCGACAGCTTCGTTTAAGTTCTAATTTAAATGTTTTTGGTGAAATTTGCCCCTGAAGTAGAACGACTTGGGTCATTAAAATGTGACCATTACAGGTCGGTACATTCATAAACTAATTTGGTTGATCAATATGTGGGTAATTTTACTTACCAACATTCAATGACTGCAACAAAATATATAAAAAAATTCAGAGAAAAATATGTCCGTGCAATTCTATCAAGTGCTTGTTATTTTATGCGGTGTACGGTAATGTTTAAATTGTTCTTCAAAGTTAATAAACGAAAAGACCAAAAAACTTCTTTTGTCTAAATCTCATAATGAGAGATGTATAAGGACATTTGGTAACACTTTATTTGAAGGGGGGGTGAATAAGACTGACATGACTCTGTCATAAACATGACATAACACCTGTCATGAACATGAATAAGCCTTCATGAATATTTATGACTGTTGTCATAAAGCGTCATTCAGTAAATTATGACACTTTTAATACAAAGTTGACATGATTCAAAATGCCGTTGTTATGACAACTTGACATTAACCAAGAAATCATTACTGATATAAATTTGTTATAAAAGTGTTACTGATTGCACTTTAAAAATTAGGTAACTTTATGTTATTAAAGGTAAAGTTTAAACAGTAATGATTTCTTGGTTAATGTCAAGTTGTCATAACAAAGACATTTTGAATAATGTCAACTTTGTATTAAAAGTGTCATGATTTACCGAATGACGCTTTATGACAACAGTCATTAATATTCATGAAGGCTTATTCATGTTCATGACATGTTATGTCATGTTCATGAAAGTGTCATGTCAGTCTTATTCACCCCCCTTCAAATAAAGTGTTACCGGACATTTTAAATGGAAATAAAGGACAAGACTCAGAGTATCAAGACAATGCACCATCTGGCCTAAATCTGGGTTTTTATGGCACGTAAAACAGCAGGAAGTGAAGCATAGTGGCAGCATGTTAGCATATGTATAGCATATATGGCTTTCCTTGTGAATTAGAGAGAATGCCAGGGTCTGTTTGGTTATAGGACCACATATAGGGTCATCTTCCCTTTATGTAAAAAAGCTGTTAAAATGTACAACGGCAGGCTGCAACAGTGACTCTCTGGAATATTGTGCTGACTTATAATCAGTCGGCAATAAAAGAAAATAAATAAAAAAAATACAGTTGAGTAAAAGGATAGAGAAGGAAAGCGACACCTGGTGCCAATACCTGCAGGTCGGCTAGCTGGAGCGAGGGAATGCAGCGCGGAACAGGCGATCAGATAATCCCCGTATCCCAGCAGGCGGCCCCAGCTGCACACTCAGGTATCAGCAAGCACAGCTTTGATGGAGGCCCGGATAGCGACACACAGCGCAGCGATGAGACGGGACAGATGGAGATTAAACATTCTCTGTCACGACAAAAGACTCGGGGTGGGAGGGGCGTTGACATAAGGAACTACGACTTTTCTTTTTTTTTAAAAAATTCTGACATGCTCTGTATAAATGATTAGCAAATAAATCAAAACAATCTGGAACAAAAACGGTACATCCGAGTATAAATCAGATTTAGCATTTTATACATCCAGCATGAATGGCTTGAAAACAAAACAAGCAGCCGTTGGCGGAGCCCGCTTTGGCTGCTGATGTTATCTTGAGAGGATGTTTTGGTGATAACGTGAATCACATTAACCATCTAAGTTGCTGAATAGTATTTACTTTAAACGCATTAAACACTGAACACCTGTTGAGCTGGTGGATTTTTCTAGTCTAGCACTGCAAGATTTTAAACATGTCTCATTTTGTCAAGTTACAATCACAAACCTAAATGTGTTTTAATGGGGTTTCACAAGATATTCCAACACTAAGTCAGAAATAACAGGGAAATATAATAAATGAATGTTTGTTTGTAAATAAACATGGGAAAGGATCTTGCAATTCCAAAATCTCTGCTCCTCCTCCAAGTTTACAGTAGGATTCTTTCACTGTTTTCCTAACTAAATGCTCTTGTTGTAGAGCCTTTGCAGTTCTGTAGCGGCAGCACTCCAACATACTTTTACACAAGTAAAACATAGTCATGCAAAAAAAAAAAAAAATCACCAAAGTAATAATAATTTTTAAAAAAAGGCTAAAAGGCTACTGTGCAGAGTGACTGATCCTAGAATCTGATTTAATATCTGACAATTTTGTAATAAACAGGGCTGTAAAGTTTTGTGAAAATTCTGGCAATTTGAAGACGAAATAAAAAATTACTACAGATAAATACAAAACAACACATTCAGGTAGAAGAAGCGTAAAATTAATACTTACAGTAGGTAATATGTATATGTTAGATAGTAATTTACTGTATGTTAGTGATCTCCAAATGGGATCAACGGATGGAAAACAACATTGCAACAGCAAAGCAGAAACAATAAGTCTCTAACAAAGTTTAAGTGTCTGCGCCTCACAAATTTGGTTAGATTTGTTGTTCTGCAAGTGGTAGTAAAAAGTACAGTATTGCAAAGCCACTTAAAGTACATTTGTTTGAAAAGAAAAAAAAAATGCCACTCAAGAAAATGCAAATACAATTTTAGTCTATCAGATGAAATATTGATAAAACACACAGAAATTCCATCTCACCTCATTGGTCTCATTTGCTGTTCACTTGAAATTAAATGTTTCAGAACCGTTCCTATGACTTAATTTTTATTTGTGGTAGAAAGTTGACAAGTTTAAGTTAAAGTAGCAGCGCAGGCACCAGTGACTCATTGTAAGGTTTACTAATGGATTCCTGGCACGCCTAGAGTCAAATGTTAATGTATGGCATATGTGCATCCACCTAACTGGACCACCCCGCCAAGCACACGCAGTGGGCATGTCAGCTTTCTTCTCACTCCGAAATCCTTGCTATGGCTTCCTTAGGAGAACATTTTTAAGGGTGAAAGTGGACATAGGAGTTTGTCGCATGTTTTTAAAAACCTACATAAACATATCAATGAAAGTACGCACAGAAATCCCTCTGAACCACACTGAAGAGACTCCGACCCGTTTATAGGATTCAGGAGGATGCAGTGTAATTACATCATACCATCGAGTGTGACTAAGCATGTTGGATCAACGGCAAAGATGTCATCACAATCGTCTAAACTTTTGAAAATAAAAGCATGGGGTTTTTTTTGTGTCTACTTTTAAAAAGGAAACTTTTATTTTGACAAAATTTTTAAGGTCAAAGTGGAACAACATCCATACTTCTGCTGTGCTCAGAAGTGGCTGAATCGAGTCGAGTCCTGATCTGGAACCAAAAAAATAAAATAAAAAATTCTTCATTTTCTGTGACCGGAGGAAAATCTGACCCGCCTAACCTCATATATTAACACAACTATTCATAGAGTCTCAGGGACTGTGGCCATGTGGTGACACAAAAAAGAAAACTGTATGTCATCATGTTACTGTATGGGAAAATATATTTTACTACGTAATCTTATAAACGGAGGTATACAGATATGGGATGAGAGTGGAGCCTTGAGGAACCCCATGTGTAATATTTGTTCTCTCCAATTCATAATTCCAAAAAATGACAAAGTACTCCACATCAGCCAAAAAAAGACCATGAATATTCCATCAGTTTTTCCAGTATTTCAGTGTTCATAAAGTGTATAAAATCCAATTTTAAATGCATTTGTGCTAGGACATTTATTTGTCCTTTAAAATGTTTTCCCATTTCAGGAGAATTTTTCCAATTCTTCTTTAAGAAAAAGTAACAGCAGAAAATTAAATATTGTTTGTTTACAGCTGAAACAGAGACTCCAGTCAGACTGAACTCAAACTGATACTAAAGTCTTGTTGACTGAACCTAAAGCAGTTACAAAAAATTAAAGAAATCAAGGTTTCAGACAGCAGATAAATGATCTTTTAGGCAAGGTCTGCTACTCGTAATTACATCTAACAATGCTTGAAGAGATTAGGCTTTATGAGTCAGGAAGAAAAAAGCTTCACTACAGTTTACATTTGTCTTTTGAACCGAAGCCAATCGGCTTCCTCCGAGGCTGAAGTGTGTGGGCTGCTCAGTGAGCTTGTTGCCCAATCCTCCTGATGGTTACCCTGGTGTCTTTCTTTGCTTTTTTTGTGTGTGTTTAATGTACATTTATGCAAACACTCTCAAATCTCACACCGGCCCTTTTTACAGCACACACAAACACAAAGAAGCACAACTTGCATCCCGGCCCCAGGGCTTCCCACTGTGGGTGTTTACACCACAGACCAGAGGGTGGTGGTGATCCATTCACAGGGATACCAACCCGGCAGTAGGAAGTGATGTCATTTACACTAGCAGCATACATAAATTATGCTTAGTTAATGATTTTTTAACTGAGGTTTTGTTAAAAAGGTTACAAGTTTGATAGCAGTAGATAAATCTCAAAATATGTTCATTTCTTACTTTTAATTTTGATTTTCCAAAGTTGCAGTGGCCAACAGCAAAACAAACGGCTGGCATCCCAGAATTACTTCACTCTCAAAATCTCATATTTTAAAATGTAAAACCATTTTATGAACCTTTAAACTTCCATCATGTTTGCATTGAACTGATTTACACAAAATCACATAATTCTGTGTGAAAAATTATGAGAACAAAACTTTACAGATCAGGGTTTTTGTTTAATAGGAAATTAGGGCAACATTTTCCTATTAAACAATAGGGAATTGTTTAATGATTTTTACAAAAATCAAACTGCTTTGATTTTTGTAAAAGCAGAGTTGTGTGAAAAGGGAAAAATATTAAGTTACCCAAACTGAATTTATTTGGTTTGCAGTATTTTTATACCAACAGGTTATAGGTTACCATTATTGCTTAGCACCAATCATGAAATGATCAAGTTTTTTGTGACTTACAATAATTCCCCTCCTATGCAATTCTTCTCAATTCTCATCTCTCTTTGGTGCTCCCTCTGGAGTTTCTCCCATTGAGCTCGATTTCTCAGGATGAATTTCATCCAGGCAAATCAGCGAACAGAAAGAAGTTATAAATGATGTTGAGTTTCTGCACCGATTTTGAATTGTAGTCTGCCTGTAGTTTCAGCAACGGCAGTAGAGGAAGTGAACGAAGCCGTTCAGGTTGTGTTGGCCACGCTTCCAAATATTAAGCGATCAAAGTCAGACCAAGAGGAATGCTTACGACATTTTACTGCTGGAAGTTTTATTTCTTCACGGTGGGGAGTGGCTGTTTACAGCGCATTTCCGGTAAGCCTCATAATGTAGCTTCCTTCACTATGAAGATAGCTCATTACCGTCACAGATAAACATTAGCGGTTGGCCAAAATTAGATCCAGTTATTTGAAACTTAGAGTTAAGTTCCATCTCAGTTGCTAGTGGTTGAAACCCTCTGTAAGAAGCAACACGTAGATCAAGGAACTAGTTTTTAACAAGGCTAGCTAAATGCTAACATGACGGCTGTTTACAGATAAATAAAACAGCATAAAATATTTTTTTTCCATGTGGACAGAGTTTTAAGATTATTGAAGTCTGCTTTGGTCCTGGCTCCTCTTGAATGATTCGTTGGCTTCCATCTCTGGAACCAGCCAATTTACTAAATGAAACGCTAAATTAAAACACCAGCAGCATTACTTACTGAAGGCACAGCAACTCCATATAAGCTAGCACAACCTCACTTCAAAAACAATCCTTTCAATAGCCTTTCTGGAAGGGAAGTCTGTTTTTCTCCCCCATTACTCATAATGGTGGCTGCCACGCTACTTAACTTTTCGCCTTGTGAAAAGCCTTCAAATTAAGTGTTTTTGGAATTAACCTAATATCTGACATTTAAAAAAACCAAAAAAAAAACACACAACCAATCCAACTTTTGAAATGAGAAAGCAAACGTGGGCCGCAGATGAGGAGGTAATTTGGAGCCTTCAGCTGAGGAGATCAGAGCGTTTGATGGAAAGAGGAGGAAAACGAATAAAGCTGCAGCAGTTATTAGACTGAAGCAGAAAGAATATCCAAAGGTTTGGGGGTTGCCTTCAAATTTCAATTAATGGCACATTCCTCATAAATGAAAATGTTAGCTTGTTCCCAATCAAGCCAAAATTGAAACACTTTCATAACACTTTCAGCTTTTTCCACGTTTGAAGCCATATGTGTGGCTTATGTTTGATAAAAGAAGGTTAATAAAAAGTCAGTTTGCTCTCGTCCGCCCTGCTGTCTTTTTTTTTTTTTACCTGGCAGGAAGATTCACAGCTTTTATTTCTGATGCTTTTTGTATTGGATTCCTGAGGTGGCATGGCCTTCACGTGCTCCCATTTGGGCAGACGAATAGAAGATGGTGTTTAGTGTGTGGTCTCCATGGCGACTATCCCATACTTACGCGGAGGGACTCTCTGCCAAGCATTGTGTGTGTCTAGACGCAGGAGGAATCAGCAGTCGACCGAGGCGAGTCTGGTGTGTCTCGCTTTCATGTGCGAGATCAGAGCCATGCTAATGCTAGTTTTAGCAGCACTCGAACTCGGCCTCCTTTTTAATTGTGCGGTTGCCGCAGCAACCAGTGAATGAGGAACAGCAGGCTTCTTTTGTTGATGTTTGGCATAAGTGAGACCAAAATCAAACGGACTGTAGAGATTTTTTTTATTTTTTATTTTTTGTCAGAACAAAGGAAGTTAAAGAATTTAAAACCATCTCTTTTTGTACTAAAGACAAAATTATCTTTTTGAAGCATTTACCAAAGAACCACCACCCTGTTTTTGCAATATTTAAATATGAATATGTAATCTTACAGTGAATATTTTTGTCCAGCTATTTAATGGAATAGGTAATGTTGAATGCTAGTCCTTCTGCCAGTTATTTAGTGGCAACAGGGCTGCTGTTACCACTAAATAATACAGAAGCACTCATTTAAATCTTAATTTCTTATGTGAGACTTAAATATATTAAATAGATTATATATGTACTGTGGATTAAAAATCAAATAATCCAAAGTAGAGAAACAAAAAATATTCCCTGAAAAATAAGATACGATCTTCTCTGCTGTGGGGAATATGCTGCCATGAGCAAAGGTTTCTGATTTTCACAACAAATGACAAACAGGAGAACATTAACTTTATTTTTTGTCTTTACAAAGTTAGTTAAGGCTCATCAAATTAAAAACAGTGTTCACAGAATTCTTCACAAAGCTTCCATAAATTCTTGAATGGAAGTTGCCAGTTCACTTTTTCCTTCCACTCAACTTCCTATGAATGCCTGGATGTGGTTCTCTGAACAACCAGCTTCTTTAGTAATGTCCTCCTGTGGCTTCCCCTCAGAGACAGTCGTCTTCTCCATGACTGTGTAGTTCATTAGTGGAGTAGGGTGTGACAACACTAATGTGTACTTCTCACAATATTTTAACTTGGAGATCAAATATATATATATATATATATATATATATATATAATTTCTGAAAATGTCCAACAGGAGCTCGGTATGCATTTTCCACCTGGGTCAAGTTGAGCCCCAGATCCCAGTAATTGATATCAGTGGGTCAGCGTAGCATTGCCGGTACTTGGCAGCTTCAGATAATCACCTCATTGTCCCTGCAGCCTCGTCCTGCCATCACTCTTTATCAGAGCTGAGCAGGAATCAACCAACCGGCGGCGGCTCATAATGAAATACTGTATCCCCGCGTCCCTCCGCTTATCCACCCGGGTATCTCATTAGCCGTCGGGCTGTGTGGTATTCAGAGCAGGTGGGCAGCCTCGCTACAGATGGTGACTGACGTCTCCTTTTATCTACGGCTCTTTCATTCAACGTACCTCCACCTCACACAGAGAACTGGAGGGGGAATAAAAAAAACAAAACAAAAAAAAAACGAGACGTTCGCTTGTCTCATTGCTGACATTTCATGCAAAGATTTCTTTTTTTAATAGGAATTTCTAAAATAATTTTTAGCATGTGAATATTAAATGCAAAGAGAACACTGCTTGCTGAAGCTCCCGTGCTTTCCCACAGTGTTGCACGCTGAGGTCATTTATGACGACGTCTTCAAGTCAGAGGACAGCTGTGGAGCAGTGGCTCCGTCACGCTCAGCAGGACTGTAACATGGACAACTGACACGCAGCCCACACGCTTACGTTCAGCTTTCCATGCACATCGTAGTGGAAGAAATGTGCATACCTTTCTAAATAAGCATGTGTCATAATAAGCAGTCTGAATAATAAAAGTCAACAGTATTCCTTTTTTATTCCCCCACATTTTTTTTATCAATTTATGAAATCAGGTTAGCTTGGACACCAAGAAAAAAAAAACAATGCAGGAAAATTAGATGTTTTTGTAGTTGTAGCAATCTTTCGTTTATTGGACACGGAAAAAAAAACAATGATCTCCAGTTTGTTCTTCGTACCGCTTGATAATGTTTGTTTTTGTTTATCCTAGATGCAACATTTGCATTAGAAAAAAAAATCTGACTCATCTGCTTTTTTGTGGATTTTTAATCAGATTTTAGGCTGTATATTGTAATGAATTTTTGTTCATACATTAAAACCAAGTTTTAAATAGGTTTATAGGTTTTAAGCCTTTTTTGAGTTTAATCCCTACAAAATCTTGTTTGTGATTTTATCACAGTGCCAGCCAGGTAGCAGTACATTTTGTGTAAGGACTTTACAAAACTGTATCATAAGCTGTGAACTTTATATATTTGATGTAATAGATCTTAGTTTTCAGCCGAGCTGAAGTGTTTTTAGCCGTTTACGAGAGTCGCAGTGAAGTAGAGGCTGTTCGGGCAACAGGAACACGAGTCGTAGCACTTTATGACGCATAAAGCACAACGTTTATGGAGCGGAACAGATTTTTGCGCACAAATAATGAACTGAAACCGCAATAGGAGTACATAACAAGCCACACTATTAATGCGTCAAAACGAAACGAGGCAAACATGCTAATGTTAACCTAGCACTTCAGCTGACTGCACAGCATGGAAACGTTAGAGTAATTTTGACCAAGCTGGTGTGCACCATGTAATAAAGGGAAGGTTTAATGTCAAGACTGAAACTTCACAAGTTCACACCAGGGATTTATTACTGAAAAAGAACAGAAAAAGTAATAATTAAGCAAATGGGTAACCCAAGATGTAAAAATAAAATCTGTTTTTCACCTTGTCAAAATGCAAAGCGTCGTATTAAAGTGTTTTTTTTGTCATATACAGAGGCCTTTTCAGCATTCACAGTGACAGTCACGCTGTAGCAACAAGTAGTACTCTGAAACCAATCCAGACACTTCTCTTTGACCTCTATCCTCCCGCCAGTCTGTAATTACTTTGACCTTCAGCAACTGTACGACTCTACCAACGCTTAAAAAAAAAAAGAGGAGCATCTCTCACGTGTTCGCCCAGAAGATGAATGCAGCCGTTAGAGTCACATCTGGAAACGCCTTGTATAGGTCAGCACATGCTCTCCACTAGACTGAGAACTTTCTTCCTCTTCAGAATCGATAACAGACATTTTCCTCAATCGTCTCCAACGTTTAGAGAAGCGGACACGATCGGGTGACAAACTGGCTTTCTGTTTTGTAAATCAGACCACTTGGTCCAATTGTGGTACAGGCCAAAAATGCACGAAAGTCAATGCTACTCTAAAGCTACTGTATAACTTACTACACAGTTGTACGTCCACATTGCAACAAACATGTTTTATGTAATCCTGTCACATGTAAAAAGTACATGTCATTTCTGATCATGTATCGTATGCTAACAGGCACAAAGGCCGTGAAATTTGGTGTTATACTGCAGTAGGATATATCAAGACAACAAGGCAGTGCTAAGCTCTACATCATAAAACCACCAGACAGTCACCAATCATGAAACAAGAAGTCAACATTACATTTTGTCAAATGCCATCATTAAAATCATACATTAATATGTTGATAAATGTTTCACTTATCAAAGGTAGTTCTAGAAACAGTTGGGTTCTTAAGTTTTGATTTAAAGGAACTCAGCGTTTCGGCCGTTTTGCAGTTTTCTGGAAGCGTGTTCCACATTTGTGGTGCATAGAACTTCTGAACGCTGCTTCTCCGGAGAACGTCTTATATATATTTTTTGCATCATGCTTACTGATTATTTGACCATCTAGGGATGGAGGTTCAACTATTTCACACACCGAGTGGCTGAAGCAGCTGAAAACTATTGAGCAGGAATAATGAGGATGTAAGTCAGGCTGCCGTCAGTCGGAGTTCCTCTGAGAATTCGACCTGCTGATTTGAGGACACAAGTGCAGACAGAGCAAACGCGTGGCGTAGAATGAGGTTAAGTAATGTATGCAACATATATATGCATCATGTATGGTGTCTGAGTAGTCGGTCAGTTGCTTTGGCAACGGGTCGGTGTGTAGCATAGCCGACACAGAGCGTGACAAAAAGAGGAATACGAGAGGTTTTGAGTTATTCTTGGATGATTTTTCTGCATTATTGTTTTCTTTGCTGTGGCACACTGGACTAAATTAATATCAAATCAAATTTTATTTGTATAGCACCTTTCAGCAACAAGGAATTAATGTAATAATTCCTACATTTCCAGGTTTCATTCTGCAAGTGGAATTGTTCTACCTTTGCAGCAAGGCTATGGATGGCAAGTAAAAAAAAAAAAAAACTATTTTCTCCAGCGGGGTGCGTATGAACAAAATTTCCAGACAAGCCATAACATGCAATGTGCCTATTGTTTCATCCAGTAGAAAAAACCAAAGCCTTTTTACATGACTTTTTCCCCCTTTTTAGCTAGGTGTTGCATATTGTGCATTGTTCTCCAGAGGTTCAGCATTACTAGTTTTTTTTTTTTTTTTAGGTCAAGTCTCCATCTCGGTTCTGATTCCAATTCACAAAAAGAGAGCAAACTTAATTTACCACTTCAAAGCACCACAAATTCAGCTGAAAGTGGGTAGAGATAAAGGTGGATAATCCTGGGCTGAGCTAGGCGTGGGATGTAGTTTATCTACTCTTTTACCTCTTGTTTATTTATATTTCATACATCTCTGCTAAAGTTACAATGACTGAGGTTTGGGAGATCAAATCCACTTGACGCTGCTGAGCCAGTCTGAATGGAAACTGAATGTTTTAATTATCTGTAATCACATCATTATGAAGAAGCTTGCATTGTCAGCAGGGATTGAGGCTGTGTGCATATGCACAAAAGATTTGTCGAAAATGCTTTATGCCCTTTGCTGGATCAAATTCCAAAAACAAGAACCGACTTACCGCCCGCAATTTACTCCCACAGTCTGTTTGCTTTAGTCTTAATTGGAATAATGTAGTGTAACTCTTTACAGGCATGCTGCCTGTGAACTCAAAATGATCTCGGAGTGTGAGATGTCGACTTTATGTCGATGTCAAATAAGATCTGGTGACATGTTTTCCTTTACTTCATAAGACAGTATGAATTTGGGTCATTTTTAGCTGCCATAAAAATGCATGTTCTAGGAAATTATAAGCAGGTTAACTAGTTTATGGTGGCTCGGCGATCAGGCTTACCCTGATCTAAATCCCATGATTATACCTCATTTAAGTGGGGATTGAATTATGAGTCTATGTGTATGCCTTTGACTCTGTGGATTATAAATTTGAACTTGTGTATAGCTTTAGATTTTACTTTTTCTATTTTCCAGGGGTAGTTAAGGATACCCTCTTTAATAAATTTATTTGCACTTGGGATAATTTGAATCTCAAATCGTTTTTATTAAAGCACCACCCAACATTATTCAGTAAACATGTTACAGTGTGGAAAAGTGAAAGAAACAGAATGTTGCGCTTTTATTGCCTTCATCACTAATAATGGTTAACCAGGACACTAAACGTATCAATTCTTCTTTAGGACACCAGACCCATAAAAAATAAATAAAATAAAGTGTGAATTGCATCACTAACTACAGTTTTGGGAGGTTTTAAACATTTATTGGGATTTATGGTGACGGCAATAAATCAAAATTCCCATCACAATAATAAAATGATCGCGATAAATTATGAACTATACAATAAATGACTGAAAAAAAAAATCAACTTGAGCCTTTTTTGATATGAATATCACTTATGATGTCATAACATGGTATTTCAGTAAGATGTCCTCGAAATGTTCCCCGATAGAAAATAATTTATTGTCCCCCTTCTCCCCAGGGAATCAGTAACAGATGTAGGAAACATTAATGGCAGACGTGTTCAACCAAAGGGGATAAATGAGAACATGAGGGCTTTTGGAACCTTTTAGAGGATAGTTTGCATACAGGAGTCCCTGGTGAGTCGAGTTAAACGTGTGATGCATCCTGCACTGTGCGACCTGCAGCCGTTTCAATGGACTCACGCCACCAGAAGGTCAAAGCAATTGCTTTAAGGAGGGAAATTTAGAAAAAGAGCCAGGTTAATGGGCTAAGTGGAAAAACAGAACTGATGGCAAAGGTCTGACCGGGCATTTAGACGAGTTTCATTGCCTAACAGAAGATGCAGAAGACGGTGTTATGTTCAGAGAAGGTGTTTGCATTTGTTTCAGTTAATCATATTACAGTGTAGCGAATACCTGGCTCCCATACTGACCCTGTAGCCTTTGGAGAGCTTTCTCTCCAAAAACGTTTTCTCACCACCTTTTAAAAAATAAAAATGTTTCTTTATTCCAACTGGCCTAAAACGAGAGAAATTCGATCCGATTCAACTTCAGACAGCGAGAAACCCCCCCCCCCCCAAAACAAAACATGTGGACGTGTCTTTTTATTTGGTGTATGCAAACTTCTGGTTTCAACTGACCTCTGATGCCACTTTGGAAACACATTTGGCAGGACAGTCAGTGAACGCACCGTTTCCAGATGACTCCCTGCGGCTCTTGTGAAGTCGCCAGCTATCGCCGCTGTCATCTCTCAGCTCTTATCAGTCAGCCATGTCCTGAAGGCAAAACAATTTCATTCTGAATCCAAGGCACGCTACTATATGTTTACCCCATCCAGCATGCAATGATCACTCAGACCCACTGGTTGACATTTTTATTACGTAGGTGTAGTGTTTGGATTGTTTTTATATGCTACCGAATGGACACAAAGTCAGTGAGTGACCTTTACATTGGAATTTTATGCGAGAGATTAACACGACATTGTGTAATATTGATGTGGAAGAGTCATTTGTATGGTTTTACAAACAAAGCTGAAAACTGCAGGTGTATTCTAGCATGATGTGTGCAACTATAGCTACAGGTCTTTCACATTGTATTACACATACATGTTTGTCAATTTCTCTTTGAAATGACAATCTTAGCTAAAGAGTTACATTTCTGAAGTTCACTTCCCACAGGTTGTCCATCAAAACAAGAGTTTTTTCAAATTTGGCATCTTTCCATTAAGCAAATTTATTTTTGAAATGTCAAATTGCGCAATTATAAGGTCAAAGGAAACAGCTACTGACTGGGTACATGCTTTGATCTAAACCAGTCTACTGTGTGTGTTCAGGGTTCTGCTGGAAAGTGAATTTCTCCCTCTGTTTTGTAGCAGGTTTTCCTCCAGTATTGTCCCGTATTTAGCTCCATCCAGAGTCCCATTAACTAAGCTTCCCTGTGCCGAGCCCTGCTGTGTGTCATGATGTACGTCGGTGGAGGACGAAGAAACTGAAGGAGGGAGAAGGGAGTTTAAATTAGGTGAAACCTTGGCAGAGAAGAACTAGAAGCAACGCAGCGTGAAACATTAAGATCTGGTGAAGTCTCATCATTTCATCCGATCAAGGAAAGAATTTCCTCTGAGAAGGTGTGTCAAGGGTTAATAAATTGGTAAATTTGACAAATGCAGTGTAAATCTAATCATTTTGTTCCTCCGAATCAGAAGACGTCTTTCCTGGCAGTTGCGTGAATGTTTGTGCAGCATCTTGGTGGTGATCTTCTGTGTCTGCAGTTTGCCCAGCATCGGAGCGTAATGTTTGCTAGTGAGAATGAATAAAAAAAAAAAAAAAGCGAACAACAACAAGACTCCATCTGAGCATGACTCCCCTGCGAGCGCTCCGTGTTTACATCCATCTTGGCCTGTTAATTACCTGCATGTCTCAGGAGTTCTTCAGTTTCATCCCCCAGCGATGACTCGCGTCAAACAACCATATTTCATAAATTCATTGATCTTATCACTAAATTGCCTTAATTGCCTTTATCGCTTTGAGCATTATCGGCTTTGTTCATGACCAGCTTTAATCTCTAGACATTCAAAGAAGTAAAAAAATAAAAAAACCACCACAACAGGGAGACGTATGTAAAAACAACGGCGCGGTCCCGCTGTGGGCCGAGGCGTTTTCACGCGAGTCCTCTGCACGGAAGAACAAGTGACTGCTGGGAAAGCCCTTTGTTGTTCCGTGACGGTGAATAGGGGTATTTAGGTTAGATCTTCTAGATAACTTGTGGGTTGTGGCTGCGGCGCTCAATTACTTTTTGCAGAAGAATTGCTTTGCTTTCAGCGTTGCCATTAATAATTTCTCTGAAAAATGTAAAATAAGAGACGTGAAAATGTGGTGAGAGTGTCTTTTTTTTTTTTTACATTTTGTCATATAAATGTTCATTCAGTTGAATTTATTGAGATTTTACATACCAGACAAACACAAATTAGATAATCACTGATGTTGAGCAAGTGTCATTTTTTAACACTTTTTACTAATCTAAATCAGAAAGAATATAAAACCCCTAAATAAAATCCTGGGCAAACAATTACCTTTTATATTTCAACATATTTTCAAACATAGTCTGTGTAAATGTAATCTAGCAGTTTCATGACGCCGTATGTTGCTTGTTGCTAATGTAAACTTGCTACTGAAGAAAAATACTAAATTTTAACAAAAAAAAAAAAAATAAATCACTGAAGAATAAAAATGCACAAATGCAGTAATGTTTGTAGACGTACACAACATGTGAAAAAGTTCAAACGATATGAATACATGTACGTTGCACTGTATACAGTTGCAGGTACATGCATCATGCATCAATATGGTGGGATCCTAGTGATCTCTGCTCTTCTGCCTGTTCCTAGGAGAGCTCCACGTCTTAAAGCCTGTCTGACCAAAGCCCTGATCAGGCTGCAGGCCTCATCACAGCCAATCTGTTATGTGCTTGAGAAACCAGCTATGAGTCAGATGGATCCACCAGGGTTTTGCTACACAGTACATCATCTTTTATATTTTACTTGCATATGTTTCCTATTAGACTGCTATCTGTGCTGGTTTCCCCCCCCCGACATTTACCTAACAAACTGGTAAATGTCTGGCTGGGATTCAAAATGCCTTTTTCATAGCTTAGTTTGTCTTTCAAAGAAATTGAAAACTAATTAGAAGCACTACTGAACACTTTCTATAGATCTTGCTCTAGAAATTAGAAGATGTCAGATTTCAGGACAGGATCATGCATTGTGGTTTTAACATGTATACATTTCCATGACATTTCATAGCATTCCAATAACTCTAGCTGGAAACATACATTTGTTCATAAAAACACAGGTGAATCTTTTCAGATAGTTTAAGTATAGATTAAGAAGCTTGTGATCAGAAAAAATAGGTTTAAATATTTAAACACCTCATATTCTAAATGCACCAGGAGAATTACTGCCAAATCACTTCAGTTTATTTAAATATCACAAATTTACAGGAAATGTCATCTGAATGTCTTTACAAGACAACCAGATCCAGTTCATAGTCGGTGTAAATGCACCGACTATGAACTCATTTTGTGACCCACCTGGGACGTTCCAAAAAACGCACTGTAACATGAATACCTGATTTATTAAAACATGCTGAAGACAGTTTTCATTCACCTGGCTTAAAATTCACAAATACTCAACTGTTCCTGCTTTCTTGGTTCCAAGTCGGATTTTAAAGATTTTAACACAAGTCACAGAAAACCCTTTTCCTTCAGGTCAGAAGCAAACCATATGAAATTTCTTCAACACTTGGCATCAGATTATATAGACTGGATACTAAGGCCAGCTCTTTCAAAGTCAAGCCAGCCGTTTTGCTCTACATTAAAGGCCCATTTATGGTTTCCATTTGGAGCCACTTCATTGACCTGCAGCAGGCGGAGGCGATAACACAGTCCTGATGAATCTGATTGAAAGCAGCGAACCCTACACCTCTGCTTGTTGTCTGGAAATGGAGCGCTGCGCAGCTTGTTTGGCTGACCTTTCCCATCATTAATCAGGCAGGCAGGGTGAGACTGAGGGTCCGATACCAACACCCGACTACAGTGAGGCCTTCAAATACGGCGCAGATCATTTCTAATCAATGTCGGCATCCTAATGAGACAGGATGGTTCTTCCATTGCATTTTCTGCATGGCAAAATGATTCTTTTTCCAATTTATGATTTATTTTATTGTTTATTTGGTAACGACAGATGCAAGAAACATGTAATGCCTATACCACAGTGTGCATAGAGACTTGGCTAATTTGCAACACACATCCCTAGGACTTTGAACAGTTGGTTAAAGTTAAGGTTGACAAATAAAATTATGAAAATTATATAAAGCACTGTAGAACTACTGATGAAGTTCAACCTCTGATCAAAACCATTTTAAAAAGAGTCGCATCACTAGTTGCTTTTTCATTGACCGTATAACTGTGTAGTTTGATATTTTCAAAATAAACTCATTTCATGGAAACACACCAATTTTGGAAAAACTTATCAAAGTTTTGGTATGATGAGGTGGCTTTTTTTTTATCATATCAAAATTGGTTTAGCTTGCAAAACTGCAATGGAAAGACTTTTTGCGTCACACGAGTCGCATGAACAACCGCGTGTTGCCACTGGCACAAACCACGAAGATGACAGGAAGCAGTTGGCGGATCATGGTGCAGCATGTTGATGAACAAACATATTCACGTGTGATTTTAATTGCGTTTCTTATGCAATTAAGAATTTAATGGAAACACCACAGTTGCAAAATTGTGTTTCTTTGACAGCAGCAGACCATCGACAAGGATTGGTGCACATTTGTAGCTAGAGTTGATGTTAAAACTCAGCAACCATCTCTCATCCATGTGTTTGGTCAAACACACAGTTGCTTGGTGAGATTAAACCTGTGCCATGTGTTCATGATCTGGTTTCATACTCAATTTGAATTGGGTCCAGATAGCTCACACATCAAGAATCTTCGGTTTTCAAAGGGCAATACTTGGAAAGTGAGTGATGAACCCTTCCAATTTCACACAGCAGCTTTGCATCTGCCCGTAGGATATCATTGACAAGATACCCACCGTCCCTTGTAACTTGAGAGTTGGCGACTTGGTCACATAAGAGAAGCTTGACGGGTAGACTAAAAGAGGGCTCAAACGTCACCTAACGGGGAGACTTCATGCAGGGTAAGACAGACGTGAGAGTGAGAAGACGCCATGAAGACCGCGGCGGGTTCCTCTGAAGGAGCAGCCGGCCAGCTGCCCGCAAGGAGATTGAATTTCCCTACAACTTGTTGCCTAGTGCTAAATAAATGCTGGCATGTTGTAGAGGGACACCCAACACTCAGGGTGGAAGGGTTGCTCACTCAGAGTTGTTCACGGCCTCCAGTCTCTCAACCTTCCTCTGCCCTCGTCATTCACTCTCCCACCGGTGGGCTGCCAGTCTTCCCTCACTCCTGCATCAAATGCAACTTGCCAACGATTGTTTGGCTCACTGGGACCAGTCATTTCACTGATCAGGAGCAACTCAGACATAGGTTTATAACTTTTCCACATATTCTCACTTTACAACTTGTAATGGAGTTAAATGGATTTTTTTGTTGATGTTAAAAAGACATCTGGTAGTCTTGGTTCCATTGGGAACCAAATTACGCTATTTGTTACATTTTCAGTCGGTGTGGTTCTCCTTCACACTGCACTGTCAAAAGATCCAAGCTAATTGGAAAACCTGTTCACCCCCCTCGCCTGTGGTGGCGCTGCAGAAGGAAAATGACACAAAAACCCGAGAAGACAACATGAGCGCAACTTCCTTCTTCACGAAATGTAGACAAAAATGGAGTAGTGCCAGATTTAACAGCTGTTGGATTTCTCTTTTGTCTTTGGCAAAAGACCACGATCCGTTTCTCCCTCTGGCATTACAGAAAGTGATGCACTATAATTCGCTTCCTGCTTTTGGAGCCGTTTCTGGTGCCATTCGAATGGATACAAGTGTAAACAGCCCAGAGTTCACTTTAATCAAATCGAGATCTAGGTTTTTAGGTGGACCAGAGTTTGTTTTTGGTCTGTATCAGAGTTCAATTGTGCTTTCACACCTCCACAGATGAACAGCACTTTAAGACAAACAAACTAGAGTTTGATTAAAAAAGGTCTGGGAAGAATACATCCTGAACCATCTTAAACACTTCTCAAAAAATTGAAAAAGTAGGCAAACCTAATGCTTAACCATCCACAAAGACTAAAGGGCCACACAAAGAAGTAGGCAGCCAAGAGACCTGCAAAGATTCACAGCTCAAGTGAGAGAATCTATCGAAAGAGCAGACGGAACATGATGAAACAGCTAGATCTTCACAAACTTCAAAACAGCATAAATGTCTTGAATTATTAAGGCAATATTTTAGATGTGCATCCTAAAACAACAACAAAAAAAAACTTTATACAAAGTATTTACATGGCGAGATTGAACATAAATGGACACATTTTCAGATAACTATAAAAATTAGAAAACCATCCATCAAATAAAAAAAAAATTATCTCAAGCTATTCTGACAGTTGTGACGAAAATGGAAAAAGTTCAATAGATGTAAATAACTTTCCAGGCACAGTTTCAAAATGATACAGGCCTTTATTTGTTGGTGCTCGAACAATTTACCTCCTCCCTTCAGTCATGAGCTTTCAACTCAAGCTGGTTAACAACTACACTGTGTTTTGTTATTTTCCCTAATTTGAAGGAAGCCAGAGTAAATTTCTTACACTGTACCAAAAACCTTTTCTCTGAGAGAAAGGTCTGCCCAGTCCTCGCTAACTGGCTTCCATCGCACAAAGGGAATTTATCATGAAAGCAGCAATCGATAACTCTCGCCCCACGCCCGGCAAAGCAAGACTACTACAGTGAAGTCGGAGGCTGAGCTCCGAGAACGGGAGTGGAGGGGTACCAAAGGAGCTAATTAGAGGCTGAATGTCGGCCATCTTGTTAGCCCACACTGAGCTGTGGGAGCGGCGCTAATGAGACAGAGCCGTACCAACGTAGACGGGCTGTTACTGCAACACGAAAGGATCAGTCCGCTCCCTAGTCCCGCATGCTTCTGTAATCATTCAGGTAATACATATTTAATGTTTTTTATTCTCCTCTGGAGCTTCCCGCCAGTAGCCAAGGAGTCTCCGGCAGCTGCGTGAGCCCTACATGCAACTTCATGTCGAACGGCGGGTAGGCTCCTTCAGAAAAGGCTCCCGACATTCCTGAGGCTTGTAGCGCGCCCTTCATGGAAATGAGATTCACGTCTCATTAAAGTCAAATACAGATGCTTGGCTTGTTTTAGCGCTAATGCAATGCAACCATTTCATCTGTAACTCCAGCAAACTAAAAAAAAAACAAAAAACTGCTTTTTTTAATATACTGGAACTTGTTGAAAGTTGCTTGTTTTGCTGATTAATCTGGTAATTACCAATTAGCTGCAGTAATGGCTTGCATCCAGACAGCCTGTAGAGCAGCAGGCCTGTTTTATCTTCATTAGACGGAGGGAAGTTAAGTGCAGCGAGGCACATTTTTTGCTCCGTACTCCAGGGACGGGGCTTGGCAGCAGGTCGGTGCTTCAAATCAGACTTAAAGGTAATTCCTTCATCTTCCTCTTCCTCCTCCGATTTGTTGCTATTAGATCACATAATTTCAGCTGAATCTCACGGGAAAAGTTTAAAAAAAAGATATTTCCTAAACTGAGTATTTTTTTTTCTCTGCCATGCTTTTGGGGGAAGAAAACAAGCAGTTTCAATGAACTTCATAAGGAAAAGATTAACATTTATAAATGTATATTACTGTATTTCAATATCATGTCTCAAAAAAGAAGCTCTGAAATGTTAAATAATTACAGGAAACCATAAAATGTGCGAAGAGCCTTTTTGAACTTATGCATTTTCCAAGTATACAAATATATCTAAAGGTTTGCTTTTTTTTTTTTTTTACACATTTATACAGTACTCCATTTTAAACTAATTTTTATATTTTATACTGTTTAGAATTTTGCACAAGTCTTCTAAAGATGCAAGACAGAAAAAAAAATTCAAAAATGCATTTCTCTCAAATACACCACCAAAAAAAAGCTAATTATGTCAATTTGCAAATCACATGATTACAAATGGGGACGCACCGATCCACTTTTTTCTCTTTCGATACCGATATCTGAAGTTTAGTTGATAGCGATACGATGCAGAAACACTGATGAAATCATTTAAGTCTTTTTTAAAAAACGGAGATAAATGCACTGAATTAGAGTCATCAGTACCAGTAAAGCACACTAAAATAAACCAATAGCTTCACAAACTTGGTCAAACATGTAAAAAAACTTTAATTTATTTAGCCAGTGCAGTTAGGAGTTTAACAGTGAAGTAGATAAATAGAAGAAGGAAACTTCAAAGGAATTCTAAATGTAATGTAAAATAAATTAAGCATGACGTCACTCACAGCACAAAACGTGGATCTGCCCTTATTTGCAGCACATTTTCATCCATATCCGATCCAGATTGTTTTTTTGGCGATATTGGGGCCGATACAGATATTAATATAGTATCGGTGCATCTCAAATTACAATGAAGCTAGCATTAATAAACACAGGAAAGAAACTAAGACAAACTGAAAAGATAGTCACGCAAGCAAGTAGAGGTGTCAAGATTCCTTTACAAATCTAGTTACTGGTTTACAATTAGATTCAAAATATCCATCTTACTTTTTTTTGCTAATTTTTCCATAATGTAGACCTTTTTAATTCAGTCTCTGCATTGCCGTCTTAACCAAGAAATTTTAACACATTTCTCTGCAATCGAAAGCGAGACTTAAATACTTATGGTCTTTATTCAGTGTATCCCTTGGGACTAAAATGTATAGATGGGTCCAAATGTAAAGCCACTCTTAAACTCTTTATATCCATTTGCACATGGAGCCTTTTTAACACAATCTAAGAGACTCAGAGGCCAAGATCTGTGGCTCTGTCAGCGCCGCCAGCGCCTGAACAACTTCCCTCAGCTTCACGCGCTCCTCAGCAGGGTAAATATTTACAAATGTGCGCTCAGAAACATCTGCTGCGGTTTGGGCTGCGGCAGCGTGGCAGCGCGCGGCGAGACGAGGCTCATCCTGGACTCATGGGAATGTATACGCGGTCTCGGGTTCCATCTGCTCACCTCGAGCCTCCGGTCCCAGATGTACGCCGTGATGCAACACAGATGAGCTCAAAACTTGCATAAGCCTTGCGCAAGTACTCGTGCTCTTTGGATTTTACCCCCCACACACACACACATTGTCGATTTTGAGACAACCTTCAACGTGTGTTTAGCGGCATTAATCAGAGGAAAAGGCAGAAGCTGTCCCATTTTCAGTTCAGCAAAAGCCATGAATGGAGGCGGCACAGTACAGATGCAGAAGAAGTTGCTCAGGTCAGTTAAGACCAAGACTGGAAAATTTTTATTTTTTACTTCTGCAAAACATTATCGCATCAGCAACTATAAGAGACTGATTGCTGAAACTCCAATCAACATTAGCTGGTGAAAAAATATCAAAATGTATCTTAAGACATCAGGATTGAAGCCTTCTTGAATCTGCTTGTTCAACCAGAGAACACAAACTGGACAGGAGACAGAGAGAGCATTATAACCCCAACAGGTGCACACACACCCCACTAAAGGCTTTTCATGCTCTGGAAACATAACTGACTGTGTGTGTTGGTGCCCAGTCGAATATTAAGGTTTGACAGAGTGAGCATGTGGGACATAAAAGACTACAGGAAGGTGGGACACCTGCTAGGATATAGACTAAGCCCCTCAGCCATAGCAGGAAGATGTCGCGTTTCCCCCTGTAAATCAAACTGTAAACTATTTTTTTTAAAGACTGGAAGATGATCTTCCAGGCCCAATAGTCCGACATGGTGAGATAATGGGATTATTCAAATTATTTGCTGTCCTCTTGCAAAGACCGCAGGATTACTCGTTTCACTAAAAGCATTCAACGATTCATAATCGTTTCGACTTTCTTTAAGCCAGTCTATCCTTTGGTTTAGGTTTACTGCCTGAGCCCAATCTAAAATTCGGGCCAGAATTATTTGCTCGATGGTCGGTTTGGGCTTCGGTGGCACATTTAATAAGCCTACAGTCCATACAGCACAGCGAAAACCAAGCGATGTATTAGTACAATTAGTTTAACCTGTTCAATGAAGTTCATCGATTAAAATAGGTTGCAGTTCAAAGTGTTCTACATCATGAAAACATAAAAAATATCATGAGTTTTATTCCTCAATGACCTGTTGAGGAAATAAAGGAAGTAGGAGGCAGAAGTTAAGATTAATAAGTGCAGTGTGATGCATGTGGCTCCACCCTGCTTTGCTCGAGCAGCGGCGGAGATGGTTTCCTATCAGTCACACAAACCAGATTTGCACCCGACTCACCCTGCGGTTACAACAACCAACAAGCTGGAACTGTGTGACGTTAAGTCAAAGCTAAAAACAAGAGAAGGAGCACTTCTTACTTATTTGGTGGTCTAAAAATAAAACCAGTAAAATTTTAATCAAAATATGTATGTCGGGTTTACTTTGGGCTCAGGACTCTAAAGTTAATTAGTCGGGTCTGCCTTAATGTTACTCAACAGGATGAATCGATTTGTATCGTTTTCTCACAATCCTGTATTTTCCAACTTGCAACTTCAGTGAAACCCGTGCATTACACTGCCAAGTAAATCATAAAATCTGCTATTTGTTTTACACATTTATCTACAAAACATCACGTGTACCAGCAAGTGCAAGTCAACCAGTGAATTAAGTTTTAAATATGTTCCACTCATTAGAAATCTTAGGCCTTATCGCTCTGGAGGCCTGCACTGGTTCCCAGTTCAGAGGGATCCTTTGTCACAGGCAGCCAGTCAGACACCAACTGGTGCTGTCTTTTTCAGAGAGAGTACTGCCAAGGCCTCCACACATGGTTTTAGTGAGTGGGTCAAGGATAAGAAGCAAGAGCTCCTCTCATCTGACCCAAAGGGAGACTGTGGAGAGCCCTGATCCACCAGGCTTATTGCTCTAGAGCCCCATGTTCTCTTCATAACTACCCAGTATTATTATCTGCCTTGGACGCAGCCTGCTCTTTTTTTCCTGTAGCGCTGCTGTGAACTAGATAGCTAGAACTAGATAGCCCTTGATGGGAGAGAGGCTTTTAGGTCAAAATAGGTCATGCAATTAATCTACAATATGTTATATTGCTGATTAATCTGAACTATTTAGATTAATCACATGTATTAATGCATTAACAGCTGTACTTCCTACCAAATCCTGTTGTCAGTGTGTTATCTGACTTTATTTTGTTAGCTACAACCAAAAAAATAGCAAGATATATTTTGCGTAGCTGCATTTTAACAGTCACCACCTATTTTAGCATGCGTAGCTTGCATAAGTTTTACAGGATGTTTCTTTGCCGATACAATAAATCTGTGTTTTCTAACTTTCTAAAGGTGTTTTCACACCTGGTAGACTTGCAGATCATCACATTGCAATGTCAAATGATACAAACCAATTGAAAGACCTGTCCCCCCCTGCCCCCCCCACTTTGCCTGTGGTGGCACTGCACCAACAAACACTGAAAGAAATGACAAAAACCTCTGAACAAGACACTGAACACAACTTTCTTCTTCATGAAACAGACAAAAACGGCGTGATGAGATTTTATCGCTTATAGGATTTCTCTTTTGTTTTGGCAAAATGCTACGAGTTAACTTCTCCCATTAGCGCTAGACTCCAGTGTTTTTTTTGGTTGCATTTGCGCTGAATACGACACACTGCAGTTCGCTTCCTGCTTTTGGAGCGGTCTGTGGTAAGCTTGCATCCGCATGTGCATTCAAGCCGTGTCAGATTTCACTTCGACCGAACCAAGACTTAGGTTTTTAGCTGGACCAGAGTTGGCTTTTCAGTCCATATTGGAGTACGATTAGAGTGCAAAGGTAGTCTATAGCATCTGTTGCACAATGCGACAAAGGAGAGAATAACTGAGCTTCTGTTTGAGAAATTATATTTAAGCTGATAGAAAGGAGTGCTCCTTAAACTTCTACCTGCTTTTGGCAGTGCCCTGTAAAAACCTGACCTAATGATCGCTCCTTTCCCACGCTGGCGCGAGTTGGGGCCCCTGGCACCAAGGACTTATAAAGTAAAAGTAAGGTTGGACGCCTCATCGGACTGACAGACAGAACCCCAAACTGCAGCTAGCCCACTGCACATCGCCAGCATGAATAATTCCTGTGTAAGTGAGCCGAGCAGCCCCCCACAGCTGCAGTGAATGTGTGTTTTTATGAGCTCTGGCATGGTACCGAGGTAATGAGCCCACCTCCATTAGCGCCACTTGCTTACTGGATCAGGTAAGGGTGGGAATGCACGTCTTTATTGGGTAAGCTGCTTGGTTTCAAGTTACTTTGCAATTAAAGTAAAAAAAGCCAATTAAGGAGTGGATGATGGAGGATTTCAACAGAAGTGTTTGCTTCCTGTAATCCAAATCTATACAAAAATAGGCATATAAAATATTTTGAATAGACACGGAGAAATATTTTCTACATTGTGGCAGAAAATTTGCATTAATTTTAAGATTTAAAGGCAAATCTGACAAAGGTACAGCAAGGGCTTCCAAGTCAGCTGAATGATTATGCAGTGCCTTGAACTTGTCCGTCATATTAAACCACCTCCATCCCCCACAAGAAAACAAAATAAAATGTACATTTGTAGTTGTAAGTTGATAAAAGATGAAGAGTCAAGGAGTACGAGCGCTTTTGCAAGGAATCCAAAGATTTTGTTTAGGTTTTAGCATGTAGGCTACATCCACAAAGCAGGTGAATGGGACCCAGGTCGGATTTTTGATGCGATATCTTGAAGTTTTTAATTTCACCTGGGGATGGCGAGATGCGTAATTTTGATTCCTTGTATGTCTAGAGTGGCATGGCAGTCTGAACAACCCAATTTTTTCAACCTCCAAAAAGGCTGATGTAGGGGTTCATCAGTTCATTCCTTCATCTTCAAGCTCAAAATGATCGGGGCTGAAGATGAAGCTTCAGTGTGAAACGATGAATCAGAAGGGGCGCTACATAATGGTGGAAGGCTAACGTTGAAGAGGAAATCCAGGCAATGTGTTGGTGTTCTGCGACGGCGAGCGTTTTAAGAGTTTTCCTGTTTGTAGTGGGCTGGTAAAACATTAGACTGAAGAACTCTGAACAGAATCGGCACAAATGAACAAGAGCAGGGAAAGTTTGAAGAACATGAATCATTTTAACTAAGCGGACGAAGATTCACAATGAAATCAAAACTCTAAACTTTAGCCAACAATAAAGGTTGACCATCAGACACAGTCAGGTAGTCCAATTAAATCACCAAAAACTGATTAGACAATTGCCACCAGGAAGAGCCACACCCTCCAGCAGAGATCCTCTGTTCAGGGAAGAGTCCTCACACTTACTCAAAATACACAACAGGAACCTGACAGCTTGAGTGTTGTGTTGCTGTCTTGTAAAGTACGACGTGTTAACTGTTGCTATTGCCATTTTGTTGGCAGACATGCATCAAGGCTTACCGGATACATGGCAGACTTTAAAGTGTGAAACATGAAGCAGTACACTGCAGAACCAAACGAACAGCCTGGAAAGTACAGTATAGCCTATAAAAGTCATTGTTAGCAGACACCAATACGTCTTTTGCGGGAAAGGACAGAAAAGTTGTTGGGTGATGAATTGCAGGACTTGAAAATTGAATGTGGGGGGTTCCTCCCTCCCTCGTTTTCATTAAAATCACAAGCAGAGTAAATGCCCCCCCCCTCCGAGTTTGTGGTGTTGCCTTACAGTGAACTCCATGAAACCGTCCCAACCACCCGTTAAACAGCGTCACGTCTGTTGAGCAATAGCTCTGTCTGCGGAGATACGTTTTAAAGCTCCTTGATGACGGACTGACATGACAATGGGGAGCTTTTAAACTCTGATTTAAAGGAAGAGCTGAAGCTTTGTCAGCACGTGGCTAAGCAACAGTTGTAGGGTGAAAGTCTCACCTCTCCAGCTCTCAGCCTGTTAAACACGAGTCAAGATTTGTGGAGACGCTGTTCATCAATTTTATGAGGGGTCAAGTGGCCACGGCTGTGCTGAGAGGGGGTGAAGGGCTCATGTCTCAATGTTCATTGACCTACAACTAGACCTACGGTTCTATTCGCGTCACCTCTGTGCCACCTTTATTCCTTTGTCATTTTTAAAGCAGCAGACTGTTTAATCGTCCTGCAGGACGTTCATCAGGCACAAGTTTCTTCAACTGAACTCGTTGTAGAGAACTGAATCACCTCAGCTGCTGTTCGCTTACTTTAATTGGGCTTTACAGCCCGGGTACAAAGTTCAGCACCCCATATTTAGAGGTTTATTATTCCTATACAGCTGGGCTGTATTTAGTTAAATGAACATGCCCTTCTTACTGCATGATATTGATTTATATGCTGTTGACCTTTTTAAAAGTGCTACAGTGATGGATTTATTTTTTAGAGACAAACATGGTCATATGTTTTGTAGCAGAGTATTAGAGTCCTGCAAAAAAAAAAATAGACATGTGAAAATAAAATAAAATTATGAGAATAAATCCATAAAATGAGAATAAACTCAGAAATAAAGTCATATTACAAGAATAAAATATTTCAAGAAGTCATATTTTCAGAGTCAAGTCATGCACAACCAGAGCTACAATGTAATGGTTGATATTGAGGCACAGGTTTT
>NW_015114104.1:109439-165179 GCF_001443285.1 Poecilia latipinna
TTGCAGCCACCAGCCGACAAATTTTTCCACTGAAGTTTGTTTCAGCTAATCAGTCACCGAACAAGTCGCAGCAAACAAAATGCCCCAGCAGTAATCATTCAATAATGAGGCTTTGTTCTATTCCTAACTATAATCAGAGACCCATTGTCTGAAAAACAAAGACAATTTCAGCTTGGCAAACTTGCAGTAAGCTCTGGGCTCAACTTGAGGTGGGTAGTTCTACTATAGGAACACAAGTCAGACACATGTCACAGCAGCAGTTTTCTAGGTGACCTGAACAAGTTTTGAGAAAGTGTTCTGGTCAAGTTCAGCTATGTTAACTTCAGTTGCAATAAAAATGTTATAAATTAGACAATTTTACTTCCTAAATTTAACATATTGAAATTGGGCCTCTGTTGCTTTAAAACCCCCTGCTCACAACATCACTCCTCTATTAACCCTTTAAGAACATTTTGCCAACATTGCACTGAAAAGTAGCTCATATTATGAACTCAGCTGATCTTCCACCAGGTATTTGCTAATTGCTACTGGCTAGTCTGAAGGAGCTTAATGAGGGGGTCACAGGGGAGAGCTGCTCTGTGAGGCGGAAGCTCAGACACTTAAACTGTAGCTCCAAGAAAGAGGTGCATCCATAGTTGGAGCTAGGTCCACAGCCATGGCTGTTGAATGCAGAACTTGTTGTACTTTCTTAAACAGGACTTTTAAATTAGAACTAAACCAACTTGTATAAATTTCCACTGATACAGACCATGAATGGAATGTTTTCCAAATCCTGCATTTCAGCTGCTTTCTTGGCTCTGTGCCATTATGTGGTTTCTTTTATTTACTTGATAAACACTTTTTCCTTTACTACAAATAACCTGATTTATTGATTTACTTGTGTGTGGGTGGGTGTGCGTGTTGTGGGCATATGGTTTGAACTTCTTGTTAACAGGCCCATTAGAAACCCATCTACAAAGAAAAAGGTCAACGTACATCCTTGCTTCATTAATTCAAAGGATAAATTTAGTTCAAGGCTTTGTGCATGTCTGTAGCAAGAGTGCCTGTAAATTTGTCCAAGTCAAATTAAGAAAGGAAATGCTCACTTTTTATAACCAGCAGTCTCGCTCCTTTCATTCAGGATTTTCAATGGGGCCCCTTTGACAGACATATAAGTTATAATCAGGCTCTCTGGGGTCATTCTGAGTGACAGCGTAAAGCAACAGAGGTGAGCAGGGATTGGGTAGCCTTGCCTCTTATTTCCTTCCAGGCGACATGATCCTGCCCCCTGCCTTGCATGCTTGTCTCAAGCCAGCAGACCCCCAGATGAGACCCAGAGTGGGGTCAAGTCACAGCACAGACCTTAGATACCTCCTTATGCATTCTGCACATACCAAGCCCAGGGCACCCACAACAGGACTAATGCACTTGAACTTCCCTGTCGCTTTATAGAGGCAATGCTAGGTTAAGACTGTTTACTGTCATGTATAGCCAGCGATCAGGTGTTGTTATCGTTAACATGCTTAATCTCCTTCTTGACAATGCGCGTGCCGGAGCGCAACATTTACGGCAGGAAGTGTTCTGAAGCAAGAAGACTTAAGGAACTCACGCGAACTAACCGCCACATAAATGACAGGAACAAGGTTTTGCTCTCAGGGGTGACCTGAGCAGTGGCAGCTCCAGGTCACCCCGCTGAAATGTTTTGCCGGTGGGAGCCAAACTAGTGGACTGCACTGCTGCATTCTGGTAATGAGAGATTTGTTGTGATTTTCATCATTGTCAACAAAGGCCCATTGAACCCTCTGCCAAGCAACGACCTTCTGGTGACAGCCTCTTGCGAAGTGGCTGAAGGAGAACAAGGTGAACGAAAGAGGTAAGGATGAATCAAAGTTGTACTCTATGGGAGATCTGTCCTACAACGCAGGTCTTTGTTTAAAAGAGCAGGTCAGAATGCTGACAGACACGGGGGGGGGCTGCCGCTGATGGACGGAGGATCAGAGCCGAACCGGGTTCTGAAAAGAACTGATTCCAGGTGATGGCGCACAACGTAAGCTGGGTGACTTCTACACCCGACTTCTTTGAATGTCATGCAAATCTAGTCATTGATCATCCAGAATAAGAGGTTTTACACACAGGTGCCTAACCCTTTCCTAACCCTAACCCAACAGCTGGTTTGTACAGACTTCAAAAACTCAAAAGAGGCAATAAAACAGCTTTTCTATCAGCCGGTTCAGGGAGATGGTGATTTTGGCCATTTGTCATGAAAGACAGCATACTTTAAACATACATAAATTTTTTGGAATATTTCAAAACTAGTTCAGTCGTGAATCAAAGGCTGCACCTTTGATGCTCTTGCCTTACTGTCTTAAGTTTGAAATGCATTTACTATTATAAAAAAGGTTAAAGATCAATACTATCACTTAAAACAGGTGCTGATAACAGATCGTGTTGTGGGTAGAAACAAAATTCATCAAAGTTTCAGACCTGAATGAGTTCAGACTTTTTGGGCACTTCAGAATATAAAAAGTGAGGGTGGAAAACTTAGAATGATTGCTGTGACCTCCAGTCTTTCAGATGGCGCTGAAAGTGGAACTCTTGACGCTGAGTGGGAAGACGTAACCATAGGAAAGTTTTCACAGCTCTGTGGCATAACATTACATCCAGAACTGCCACTTCAAACTTTACGGTGGAGGAAAAAGGACAAGTTGTATGTTCAAACTGACTGTCAACGTCTCTCAGCTTGGCAATGATGGGACAGACTGTTGCATTGTGGAAACAAGTTTTACATTAAGAAGATTCATGTTCAGATAAGCTTTGGAAAAATAGACACCATGTTCTCTGGGACAGGATTTTAGAACAACGTGAGTACATTAAGAAAGCAACTTGCCAGAGACGAGAGCAATACTACATTGGGAAAACATTAGAAAGACAACGATGCAGAAAGTAAAATGCTGGTCAGTCTTGTTTGTGGACATGACCTGTTCCCCAAAGGAATGTTTTCATAGTATTGAAACAAAAAATGTGAGGAGCCCCCTGTGGCCCCCTACTGTTCCTACACAATAACAAATGTTTAGTCTACACAAAGAGCGAGAAAAATCCTTGGTTTCACAAATGCATAAGATTAAATATCTATATTTTTAGGAAGCATAAAACAACCAGAGATCACAAATCTCAAGGATTTTTAAAAAGCAAAACTCTGATGCCCGTAACCGCTGGAAACAAACATGCTTCAACTGACTGTGCAGGTCAGATATGTCTTTTAAACTACGAGGATATGAGCTTTTTGTGACTTCCTGTCCAGACAGTCTGAAGTCTATAGGAAACTGGACCACAGGGTTTTCTCTCCACACCTCTGGTGCTACCAGTTGCTGGATCCGCTTCCTGGGAAGGTGTGGTTCATCCTGAATGAGGCCAAATACTCAACCTATGGAGTTCTGACTAGAACGAGGGAGAGCACAAGGTAAGGAGAATTGTCAAACTGTGTAACCTGAGTAAGGGCATAAAGTGTCAGATGACTAAACTAGCACTGTACTTAAAGAAGTTGGGGGCATGTAACCCTGTTTCCCCACCACCTCCACCCTCTCAAATCAAACAAAATTGGTATCAACTGTGCTACCAAAAATTCTTTAAAATGACAGCCGCACAAACAAAACTTTTTGCTGCACAAACATTTGACGCTAATTTTGTTTAATTTGAAAAAGTTGGGGGGGGGGGGCAACTTCACTCAAGTCCTTTTCAGACGGAATATGAAAAACCTGCCTGTGTGCTTCAGAGATTTGCTTTAAATCCTCAACTCCAAATCGTCCCATTACATCACTGAGATCTGACGGATAATTTGGGTAGCTGTAATTTATTCTGTTATGAGATTTTACTCCTTGAACAACTATTTGATCAACTTCTGTTTTATACTTAAATCTGAGTTGACTACTTATCGAAAGAGCTCCAGCTGTGATCGAACCATTGGAATTCATCCCGTCAACACCTACTCTTCCAGCCATGCTTTTCACCACCACATTTCTACAACTTAAAAACCCAAACCTTCCACAAGTCAAAGCTTTGGTGGGAAAAACAACCCCCCTCCACTAGTCTGCTTCATACGAGGAAACCCAGCGAGATCCTCATGCGATATTGATGAAGGACTCCGCCCAGATGGGTTTTGGATTTTCCCAGCCTTCCTTTGAAGAATATCCCACCGTCTACTTCTGTTCATAAAGTTTTCAGGAATAGAGATGTGGACTTGTTCCCCGGGGACGTCTGTCAAGATCAGAGGTGTATGCACTCCTCTCTCTCATACTAGGATGCACCAATACACATGTTGAGGGTGGTTCAGAGTTACATTTGGATTACCAACAACTGAACCAAACAAAACAGGGCTGAACACTTGATTTAGTCAGAAGTATTTTAGTACCATTTTAAACTTCCTTTTATTCAATTCATTCTGTCTGGTTAGGTCTAAACGTCACTAAATACTGCTACCCTCAGTTCACAAACTCATAGTGGCAATGTGTTTGTGGCACACCACAGGTAATATATTAAATGGAGCCCATATTTTTTCAATTGAGTGGTTTTGGAACCGGATTCGGGACAGGTCTCTTCTGAGACCACTAACCATTTGGAAAAACATAACTAAGACCATGTGATCATAGGCAATGCCAACATATACACTCCTAAGCACACACTTCAGCTTTGGTTCTTCCTTGCAATGATGCAAACCCTTTTGGCAGAACGTTCGATAATGAGAACATGGCACGATGTGGTACTTTTTGAGTTTGTGAAAGGATGGATGCCGACTTCATTGAAAAAAAAATAATAATCACTGCATCAGAGAAATACAAGGAAAATTTAAGACTATAAAAGAGGTGTGTTTTGTAGTTACACACATAAGACTTATTTTTAAAGCAATTTCTAATTTTACAATACCAACTGGAGACACTTGTTTTCTTTTACGTTTCATCTTCAAGGAGCAACATTTTAGTGTGTGTATGCATGTGTGTTTTTTCAGTGTTCATTCACAATACATGTCCAGGCTTTTGGAGTTGCAAAACACAAAATATAAACCAGATGTTCCTCTCTGGCTTGTTGTTTTAAAGAAAGAGTTTGGCAAGTAGTCCAGATGCCTTCTGTTTAAGGATTTACAATTACTCTGACCTGGGTGACTGAATGTCTACACAAACAAAGTATTTAAAAGTTCAGAGTTATTTTGTACTTTCGCCTGATATTAAAGGTTACTCATTTTAATGTCCGTCCTTGAATTCTGCCAGAACTGAGCCAGACCATTTTTCATGAAACTTGGATCACCTTCCAATGTTAGCCAATTATGATTTCTCTATAATTAATCATAGAGAAATTATAATTTTTGTAAAAAGTATAAAAACAGCAATCAATATTTACTAGCCATCCTGCCATGAGCTGTCTCAAATTAAGAAGCGAGGGTGATGTCACACTGTGCGTGACAGCAATCCATTTAACAAAAGGTTTCACTCATTTAAACAAGAACTAAAGAATGTCAAAATAACCCCATAAACAGTAAATCTGGTGTTAAATTTTTTCTTCCAATTTGAAATTTAATTGCAGTAAATACATTAAAGTAAAAGTTGTCTGCAAAAAAAGTGACATAATTAGACAAACCTGACAGAGGAATAAGCACTGGACATTTCAGCTCCAGTTTGTCACTCTACAGTTAAAAAATATTTCATATTCAGCCTTGTAACGGGTCAACAGTGAACAATATTTTAATTTCCCGACAATTTTTTTTTTAAAAGTTGATTTTTGAAACCGTTAACTTTTATAAGTCATTGATTACCTTCAAACTAATAGGAAAAAAATGCAATGCGACACTACTGCAATGTGTAATGCAACACATTATAGAAATGGAGTAGAGTAGAAAGTACAGACCTTTAATGTAAAATGTAGTGGAGGAAAAGTTTAAGGTACTCACTTAAATCTACTCAAGTACAGAAGCATAAAAATGTACTTGACTACAGTGACAAAGTGCTTGTTCTTTGCTACATCCCACCACTGCTTCCAGTAGATGTTCAAACTTATTTTAGCCTCCAAGAACCCAACTCATTTGAAGCTTCACAGCTAAACAACACCCTTACAATAAATCTCACCTAAACCAAACGGAGAATCAACCTGCATCAATAAAAAAAGAGTGAGCTCGCTGCTGTTGCGCCTTCAGTTGGGCTGTGCTCGTGTACGTCACCCCAACAAAACACACAGTGAGTATGTGACCGACGCCGTTTCTCTTAACCGCTGCGGTTGTGGTTTTGCTTCACACGTGTCTGGCGGCATCCATCGCAGCAGCCACATCTGGAAACCACATGTGTTCAGGATGTAGATGTACCAGAACACCAAAACAGCTTCCAGCAACATTCCCCGCAAAGCTGGATTAACCTGGTTGCCTGTCAATCATCCATAATCACCAACAACGCCCATTAGCGGGCACTCCTATATACCATGCTTCTCTCATCAGGATGAAGTCACTCCGGCTGAAAAGTGAGGTGGATCATTAAGTTCAGACGGGGGTACATTCAGTTACCTCTGCCATGACTTGATTGGGGAACGCTTTGATAAATCAGCCTCTAATTGTGGCCATTTTCTGAAGAGCCAACACATTTCCACGAATCCAAACATGCTGACAGTCAAAAGAGAAATGAAGGCATTGAACACGAACGTTTCTCATTCTCAGAGGGATTTGGTGAGAGGGAAAATAAGTTTTTCATCTATGCCTTAGGAGTCAGTTGTAATGTCCTTTTTCTCTCCAGGATCTGTTCCCACTCTCAGCTCCACTATACCTGCTTGATGCACCATTAATTAAGGGAATACACCACAGATTAATATATATTTATTTTTAAAAAGTTTTTAATATGCTCTACTTTGTATTATGACACAAAATTAAATTAAACTAGTGGCACCTCTAACATGACAAAATGTGCATATGAATACTTTTATTTGTTCTGCATTTTTATTGAATAGTGTCTTGAGTGTCTGGGTAAAAAATAAATAAAATTCATCCGCATAGATGTTTCTGCGTTTGAGCTGCTGATGTACATAAAGATTTGAAGAACGAAAATCTTGAAGGGACAGTTAAATATAAAAACTTGTGCGTTTTCCGTACTGTTATTTTATTCCCTCACCAAAAACATACCTGGAGTGTTACTTCAATTCTTTCGTGCATGTTTGAAAAATCCTTTAATCTCCCATGGCAACCATTCAACTGTGTAAAATGCCTGAGTGGATCTAGCTCTGCCTTCAGCGACGAAGCTCCTCCTCTGAGCTGCAGTATCCAAGCTTAACTGAGCTCACATCCCCCTATCAACTCCTTCAGACTAGCCAGGAACAGTTAGCAAACCGCTGGCGGAACTGCACATCTGCTGATTTTATTATCAGCTACTTCTCAGTGTAACACTGGTAAAAACGTTGAAGGGTTAATAGAAGATCAATGATGTGATGACTTCCTGAAGGCAGAGCTTCAGAAAGACCAGACGTTTTTTAAAGAGAAACCCAACTTCAAGGTCTTAAATTACAAAGTAAAAAAATTTTTATTCATATTTGATACATACAGCATTTTTAGGAAAACTGAAGGCAACAGTTACTTGATTGTGCTATAAAATGGCACTACATGTCTGGGAAATACACAGTACTGCAACTTTAAGTTTGCTGACGTAAAGGACTAGGAGGACAACTTGTCCGGCATGTTTTCTGACTGTCATCACGTCGCCTGCGTTTCCTCCGTCTCTAAAATTGTACAACAACAAATAAAAGGATGTTTGGAGAGCTTTTGGTCACGCTGCAGCGCCACGCTGATGACTTCCACATGACTGTGGTGTCATTTTTTGTTCCCAAGCTGAACAGAGGGATGACATAGAGCCAGCCCCCTCCAAAGGGCAGACTAATAAGTTGCAGTGATTGTTAACGACACTTGTAAATTCGTCCAACCTTTGGCGCAACAATATCAGATGATGTATAAGCAGTGATGGCTCCTCTGCTTATGAAAACCAATTATGAGCCCTGGCGTGGATAACTGATGTGGTAAATGTGCTTTAAGCATTTTCTGGAACTAAAAGTAAAAACAATAAGAGGAGGTACCATCCTATATGACTGTAAAAGTCTTTGATAACTGGTTATTAAACATATTCTTTAGAAGTTTTTCATGCTTCAAAGCCTAAATTAGAGATCAATTTTAAATGCATTTGTGCATGCATAGAAAATGTATGCAAGTTTAACCAAAACGTTTGATACACAAAATGGTTCTTCAAATCTTTTTATAGATGCCATCTAATGTGTATTGACACCAGAGTTGGATTGGAAGCGGATTGAGACCACCTCAAAAAGTGAGTGTGAGAATCTGTTCACCCCCCCTCACCGGTGGTGGCGCTGTTGGACCAAAAACCACTGAAGGAAGCAACACGAAAGCCTCTAAAGACGAGACTGAGCGCAACTTCATTCTTCGCAAAATGTAAACATAAATACACTGGGTTGAATTTTAAGATTTCTCTTTGGTAAAAGACTAGAAGCCATTTGTCCCAGTAACGCTACATTCTTGCTTTGGTTATATTTACCCATTATTCCCTGTGTTATAGTTCACTTCCTGCTTTTGGAGCCTTCTGGTCCACTTGGCATTCACATACGCCTTCGAATCACCAGAGTTCACTTCAACAGAACAGAGACTTAGGGTTTTAGGCGGACCAGAGTTTGTATCAGAGTTTGATTCAACATTCACACCTAGACAAACAACTTTCCAGGCAAACAGACTAGAGTTTGATTAAAGCGGACTAAACAGGGCTGGTGTGAATGCAGCCTGAGAGTTAACAGGTCAAGTGTGCAGCCCCTGAATCAAATGTGAACATAAAGAGCAATACACATAAAAATGACAAAGAGTGACAGAGAAACAGGACTGTAGATGTCAGGTTGTCTGCGGAAAACGCCGGACTCCTAACGAGTCGCTCCTTATTAGCCAACCAGCAGGAGTGTGGAAGAGGCGATGGAGGACTTCATTTTCTCCTTTTGGTATTTTAAGTGTTCAGAAACTATAATTCCTTTTCTCACCAAGATCCAATAAGCAGATCAAGTGAAGAAAGCAAACCCAGGGGTTAAATCCAGCGTTCATAATCCCTGCTGTTCCATTATACCACTAATGTTATAAGTTTGTGAACTTCAAATTAAGCCTCAAAGGGAACTGAACAACGATGCTTGTTATCAAAGTTTAGGTGTGGCTGAAACAGCTTGTCATTTTGAAAAGGTCAGACTTGTTAGGAACATACCCCCCCCCCCCTCCATGTTTTAGTCCTGCTTGACAAGCCTAATTAACTCCTCAGAGTGAACACAATTAGAAGTGCAGAAAAAAAAAATTAAAAGGACTAGCTTTCTCCCAGCCTGCGTGCATGCAGGTGTCTTTCGGTATGTGCAAGACGGTGCATGCTTACATTTCTGAGAGAAGCCTCTAAAAATTACCCAGAGGTGCTCATGCCTGGCACCAGCCTAGAAGAAACAATCCCTCTTCATAACCAGCTTTCAGGCTCAATAAAAGGAAAATTGCAATGACTCATTAAAGGAAAAGTCCTCACAAAACATAAACTTTATTAGATGTAGACCAACAAAAAAACTTAAATCAAGTTTTCTGCTTTAAACAGCTGCAAATAGAGTGACTAATTTCAGAATACACAATAAAAGTATTAAGGCCTGCGCAATATAGCAACCAGGGCTGGTTAATAAATCAATAATCATATGTAATGTGATAGACACGTGATCAATATCAATAGAAAAAATAGTTGATAAAATGTCCAATAATTTCACTGAAGTCTGGTCCATAACTGCAGGCAGCATATTAGAGGTATCGTAGAGGGGGAAATAAGTTAAAATTCAAATTGAGATGCAGAAACTCAAAAATTGGGAAGAAAAAAAATCGAGTTTTTCTGGAATATAACATGGAAATTTCAGTCTTAAAAGTTGAAAATGTCTGAGATTTGAAACTCAGAATTTTTATTTTTTTTAAAAGAAAATTTTTAAGAATCTCAAAATTTCTGATATTTTTACACTTCATGTTTCACCCTTTGTCTCCTGAATTTTAATTGGACTGTGCCACAAATATCTGGACACAGTCATGGTAGGATGTCACGTCACATGTACTAAACCCAAACAAAACCAGTTTTTCTTCTTCTGCTCATGATATGACCATTTGTTCATCAGCCTTCGTTGAATTTTCAGTCTTAAAATTGACACACTGGTAGTGTGTTATGTTGCCATCACCACACAGGCAACACCGTCACAGATTGAATTTCATTTATTTTGTAGACAGTGCAAATTTTCCAATTTTTAAGGCCTTGTGTGTAGATAGAGATCATCCCTTCAAACATGACGCAACTGAAAACTTCTCTTAAATATCCAACATGTTGGCAGAGAAAAGAGGAATATGGATCTACAATAGTTTAAGGAACAGAACTTGTCTAACAAGAGATGGAAAAAGAAAGTTCTACTTGAGTCGACAAAAACATCAGAGCGTTTCCTACCTCATATCATCCTAAAAAATGAAAAACAAAATTCTTTCTTAGTAATCCAGATTTAAGGGAAAACTGAACTAAACAGAGTGCTGCAATCAGTTCTTACTGCGATGGGATCACTAAAAGAAAAAGAACAAACCCTGATATTCATCTGTTTTGTCTTATTGTGATGAGTAACATTTTGAGTAGCTGGATAAGTAGATCTGAAAGATGCTAGATCCAATTTAGATTGTATTACAATGGCACAACAACAGGCAGCGAGACGCTGCTGAGCTGCTCATTGTCCCAACCTGATAAATATAAACAGCTACACCAAAAGGGGTTCAAATACGGCCAGATATTGCTCGAAGGCGCTTCTGAGTCAGCTGTACAGCGTCACGTCTGGTTTTCACGAAGTCAGTGACAATCGCGTCTACGTTCTACCGAAGGCAGGACACAGGGAAAGTCTGACTTTCCCCACACAGGGAAAGTCAAACAACGAGGCGCCTCTGGCTTGTAATACAACTCCTGAGTCCCGATAAAGCCCACAGTGCCAAATGATGAATGTACAGTAAGCACTGGCGCAACGGTAAGAATGTCGAGTCAGAGCCCCAGGGTCACATCGCCCACTTTTGTTCAGCGGCTACTGTGGCTGAAGTACATGGGACCTCTAACGGTTATTGGCTCATATTTCTTTAAGCGCTGCACTGAAACATTTCATCAGCTGCATGACTTTAAGATATACGAGGCTCGCAGCTCAAAGATAAGAGGTTCTGTTTCAGCCGTGGTAAATGCAGGTAATTCATTCAGGTATTTGCTAATGGACTCTGTCCCGTCGCTGAGCTTTTTCCCCCCCCCTTCCATTTCATCCTCATGAGTAAGATGTGTGTGGTTTTCAGGTATTTTAAAGCTTACATGCACACGTCACTCTGAAGCGAGGAAAACTTTATATCTTCTTTAGTTCACCCTTGTCAGCTTGATTGTTAACTTGTAAATGTTTTAAAAGTATTGGAAATGAGAGCATATTTTAAAATTAAACTAAATTCAACTCAAAGGATGATTTTTATATTATGTGTGAAATTTTATGAGCAAGTGTGATTTTTAGTTATGTTCTGAGCTACAACAGAGCTAATTTGACTAACCAAGCCAACAGCTACCACAGTTATGCTACTCGAGATATTTTATTCTCAGAACAATTGTAGCTAATGGTTTCTTTAATATTTTTTACCAGTCCTTACCTCCTTGAGTTTCTAATGGAGCTCAGTTTTTAAACCACAAAAAGCAATGAAGATGTTGGGTAACTGGATCTACACTACATCATTTCTACTACGGCCAACATTTCCAGTGTACAGAAATTAAATGCTATTAGGGTTTAGACATTTTAACTGTGTGGAGGGCTTTTAAAAATCTCAGTTATCACCAAGTACATGAGTGGCAGAAAATCCTCATGCCTTCCCCTGAAAATTAATGCACCTCTAGAGTGTCAGAAAGTAATAAGTAATAATAAACGGGATACTTTTTACTTCTGACAGTTTGTCATCAAAAATTGGAAGATATCACTTCATGAGCATATACAATACAAAATCACCATCTGTAAAAAAAAAAAAATATTAAAAATAAATAAAAAGAATTAATAAACCTTTTAATGCGTTTTAGCCTTTGGTGCACCACAACTAATGAGGAATTAGATTAGCAATTAATTGGGATGTTTAAGCTTCATTCTTATTAATAAAATTGCTGTAATTATAAGATAATTAGATTAGTTTTCTGATAACATTGGAAAGAAAAAAGTCAACTTTCTTATAGTTAAATTATTTTTTTTAAAATCTCACATCTTGTATTGTTTTTATATAATCTGGGCAAGTTAAGCAGATTTTAAAATGTTTAATAAGTTTTCTATGATTTACAATACAGGTGTTTTTACCTTTTTAAAAGAAAAATATCGACTCCATAGGAGTCCATTACTCACGGCTCTGCTTGCAGATGCATTCAGTCCCGCTGTCTGACAGACGTCTGGGCCCAGATCACAACCTCTGTTCAATTTATGCTCCACTTCGGCTGCAAGGCCACGCGCCTGCTCCTGTTGTTTATGTGGAAGTTGAAAACGAGGATCTCTCCGCTCTGAGGGCCTGGTGCCAACCCCATCCCGTTGGGGGGAAAAAAACAAACAAAAAAAATTTAAAATACTTGGAAAGTGTGAGTTTTACTTTGAGGTAAATAATGATTTTATTGACCTCAGAAGAAAAAAAAAAAAACCCTGAGCCAATGAGAATTAACAAAAACTTACAAACATTGAGTTGGGACATAATAAAAAGCAGAGCGACAGAAGAGAGCAGGAAGGTTTATATACAGAGAAGGGAGTGGAAATGACAAAAGAACCAGCAGAACTAATTACAGGTAAGTGGATGCAGCCGAGGAGCGGAGCAGGTGGAAACAAACGAGGAAATGATTGACAGCTGAGATGAGACGAAAAAAAAAACTAACAAAAACACAGAGTGACAGGGGAAAAGAAAACTGGACAGAAGCAGAAATAAAGACGAATTTAATGGAGTAAAAGCAAAACACAAACTGAGAATAACTAAAAACAAAAGAAAACAAGTGATCCAACTTAAAAAAAAAGTGAATTAAGTTTATTACGTTGTCATGTTAATTAATAATTAGCTCATTAATAAGTTTGACAAACTTAATTTGATTACATGTAACAAATTAACTAATTTTTTTAAGTTGGAGCTCCGTTCTATTTTTCTTTTCAGCTTAAGGAATAAACTAAAATGGCAAAATGTAAAAAAAAAAAAAACAAGCAAAAAGGACATAATTAAAAGAGAAAATATCTGGAAAAAAAGTCCAAATATCAAAGGATCATAACACCTTCTCAGGATTGTCCTCTAAACCAAGTCTTTAAAAAAAGCTTTAACAAAAACATTTTTTTTAAAAAAAAGATTGGATTTCTCAGTGATTTTGACTCTGAAATTCAAAAATAGAGAAATTGAATGCAATATTTTAAAGAGGAACAGAAAATAACAATAAAGATAAACATCAATATAATTCTGCCCCGTTGCTGTATTAACTGCATTCTAATACAGGGACGGAAATGGATTTTATTCATCAACTACTAATCATGAAATTAGATATATAAAAAATGTAAATAATACTTCTGGCTTTTCAAGAGCTACGATTGCCTATGACAGCAGTTAGAAAGGATGGAAGATTAATTTGAAAAGGACAGATATTTTTGGGGCCAATTGCCTCCATACAAAACAGTTAGAGCCTCTTCTGTAGATTGTGTATCAACTAAACAAGCTCCTTTTGGCGTAAGGTAACCACGTTCAGAAAAACTAAACAAGAAGCATGAAAAAAGACATCATAAAGTGATGCATATGAAAGATAAGTGAAGATTTCAAAGAGGGAACCCCCCCCCCCCCCCCCCCTTTTCTGTTTTTTTTCTTTCAAACATAAGGGGAACAAAATTTGCTGAAAATCCAACTGCAGCAACGTGTTTCTGCTCCTGTACAACTTTTACAATCGATCTCACTCCGCCCGATTTAGCTCTGCGTTCTCCCTGTTCGTACACGCTCACGCATACCAAGTGATGATATTTTCATAACCCGGTTATGATGAGGTAATCAGCTATAAAGGCAGGTCTCCACCAACAGCTGCACTGGAGTTAAACTTGGCTTGAGAAGGGACTTCACCCTGTTCTCTCCCCACACCTATGCTGTTTTTCATTCCATTTTTTTTTTTAAACAGTCTAAGCGAAAGGAACTAAACTAGTGGAAATGAAGCGCTTTAGTCGGTGTTAAAATGCCGGGAGCAGCTGTCAGAGCCGACGACCCGCTGGCAAACACCACTGAGGTGAAAACAGAATAACAGAAGAAGGTGTGATGGTTCAGAAAATCTCTCATTTCCTCTTTAATAATGTTTTCCTAAAATATGCGCGGACAGCAGCAGGCGACGACAGAAAGATCAAGTACCTTTCCGTCTTTTGAAAACACGTAGATTGGTTCTTTGTTAAAGTAAAATGAATTATGGCTGGAAAAACAAACAAAAAAAAAATACATCCAAAACAATTTGCAGGTATTTTTAAGTGAAATTAATGTGGCAGAAATTGATGCTGCTGGTGAGGAAACCAAATTAGGAATCCAGGCAGGTAACTTAGCATAGAGCACTCAGTGGGGGGAGGTGCTGCATGAACAAGGTGCAGCTTTACTTTACATGTGGGCAGGAAGCATGAAGCTGGATTTAAACACCACTGTCCCATTCAGCTCCTCTTACAACACAGTCAATCTGCACTCAGTCAAAAACACGAAATCGTACCAAGTAGTTTTGCTCTAGTTACTGGTGTAAATATCTTAGAATACTTGAAACAAGACAAAACTAACTTAGAAGTAACTTCTCAGCAAGAACTAGGAGCTTGTTTTAAGTAAGTAATTCCATTTGCTGGACGATAAATTGTCCCAGAAGTTATTACAATAAACTGTAATATTGTTGTTTTGAGACTATTTTCAAGTAATACAATAATAATGACGAACATGTTCTTAAAGATCAATAAACTTTAGACTCTAATGAGCATTTAACACTGGAACTGGGAGACATTTTAAATATCCAAGATAAATAAAACTAAACAAAAACAACAAATCAAATGAATTATGAAGTTTCTGTAAACAAAATTGTCCTTCAAAAAAAAAAGAACAAAGCACCAGAATGAAGACTTTTGTCATCCACTTTTTGTTAGAAAGAGAGAGAAAAAAGAAAAAACGATTAATTAAAACTAACTCAGTCACTTCCATATGAATGATTTATTATGCGATTAATTGATTTATTGAGACAGCCTTAGCTGTTGGTTGTAATATTATTGAATTTTGATGGACCAAGGTAAGACCAGTTTTTTTTTATTGCACAAACTGAAACCAAATGTGTTTTTGTGCTTCTAAACAATTTTGCGCTTGATTACATTATTTCTCTGAAATTCGACATGGACTAAATGAAACTGAATCATATCCAGCACAGAAAAAAGTTATTTTTTTCCCCACATTTCAACACGTCTGATTGCTCAGCGACAAATGTTTTACAATAAAAACAAAATCAACGCAGTATTACAAGATGTTGCATTGAAACAATCTGACATATGTGCCTTCTGAGGCCATGGTGAGTAAAACGATGACATTTATTATGCTGAAATCAGATTTTCTAAACTACAGTGGGGATAAAATATAAGTGATTTTAACATATTACAGCCCTCCACCATTAGACCCGTTTTTATATTACCTGTCTTGTTCTGGTGTGTTTGTGGCGGCCGTGTTAGAGCGGCCCTTGGGGACAGCAGGAGCCGTCATCAGGGATCAGCTGGTGAACAGGTGGATCGCTCTGCGGCCAGGCCGTTCCCTAATAACTGAACCCTAAGTGAGCATGGTGAGAACACATTTACAGCTCCCCCAGGGCAACAAAGGACTCCAGGCAGGCCTGAATGAAACGGCTGTGGTGACATTTCCCCTTGAAGAGGCGCACCTCTGGCTTCCAGGACGCTTGGCTCAGATCTGTGGCCAGACGTGTAACCGCGAAGGAGAGATGGAGTCGGAGACGCAGGAATCTCACATGAGGTTTTGGAGTTTAAAAATAAAATACTGTTGTTTTTTTCTATGTGATTCTTATGCTCCTTCTGGCAGAATCATATAGTAGCTTCTCTCTCTAGAAAATAAGTGCAATAATTAAGACTACAAAGCAGAAAATCATGAGAATGGGAACTGAGTTAAGTGTTCAAGCTGTTATTTTTGGTTAAGTAAAGTTATGTTTACCTGTGAAGGCTGCCCAGCATTTCTCTAACTCTGTTGCATTTCCTCCTTAACTTTGAACAGGCATTTCAACAAGCAAGTAAGAATATTTATGAATAAATTACGAGAAGAAAGTCGTAACATTACCAGAATAAAGTCAAAAATGTTACCAGAATATAGCTGGAATATTATGACTTGATTCTCGTATTATTTTTGCATTATTGTCAAAATATCGACCGTATTCTTTCGACTATTTTCGTAATATTATGATTTTATTTTATTTACAAGTTTACTCTTGTAATATTTGGGCTTCATCCTTTAAAGCACAAATAGCAAATGAGCTTAACATGACGTAAAGCTCAAAAACATGGATTTTACACAACATTGCTCCTTTAAATCTCAGCGAGTCTTTTCTGGTGTTAATAAGTTCATCATAAAAAGATAAATATCCACTGGAATAGTTCAGTTGGTTTTATACGTTACAAAGATAACAGCAAAATTAATAAAGATTATATTAGTTTACAATTCCCATCAAAGAAGCAGGACTAAATGAGGCAAAAATCATAACTTAAACCACCTGGAGTAATTTAAAACCCTACAATGAGGTAAGATGAATAAAGTTCAGTGACTAATTACTGCCTCTTGTGATGGTTTAGCTGTTATTCCATTAAAGACATTACGAGCTCATGAATTATCCACAGTTAATTAAATTTCCTGGCTCAGCAGGACAGTCCTTCTATCCGTCCCCTTCGTGGACAGAAACCTAAGAGCCGCAGGTTTGGATTTCACAGGGGAACACCGTAGAGAGCCGATACGTAGAGCGTCCCGGTTAATGTTACAGGTCCAGAAATGTGCTCGCCGGTGATGTATGCGTGCTGTCAGCCGACATTACACGAAACATTCTCCTGGCCATAAGCTCAGCCGACTGCTCCGGATTAGTACGTTAAGTGCTTCATTTGATCCTGTGAGAAAGCCGAGGCTGGCTTGATCAAAGAACGGGACGACGAAACGCCTTATCGGAGTCGGTAGAACTGTTCGCGGCAGACAGGACGACTTAACGCCAACACCTCCGCAGGAAATAAAACGCACTCCAGAGAAAGTGGTTTCATGGGACTGTGGACGGTTTTTAACTTCCAGTGACGCTATAAGTTGTGTCTTCCAGTGCTGGTTGCAACTTCTCAGTACAATTTCTACACAAATGTCAGATGGTCATGAATGGATTTTTTTTTTTTTTTACCTTTATCAATGACAGTTTGTCTCATTGAGAGCTAAGATCGGTTTTGATAAAACAAAAAAAAATTTACAAACACAGCAAGAAAACAACAAATTAAGTAATTGAAAATAAACAGCTGATATAAAATGAGCTAAAACAGCAAGTTTCATAAGATTTCTCTTTTTGTCTTAGTGTGTTATGTATTTTCTAAGCACACAGTGCCATTTTTCAGCATAATCAAGTAAATGTTGCCTTGACTTGTTATCAAAATGTTATATATATATCAAATATGACTTAAAAGAAATTTTACTTACTAATTAAAAACGTTGAAATTAAAAAAACTCTTAGTCTTTCTGAAACTCCGCTGTAAGGAAGTCATCACAACATGGCTCCTCTATTAACCCTTTAACTATGTTTTTACCAGTGTTGCACTGAGAAGTAGCTCCTATAATGTGCTCAGCTGATGGGAAGTTCCAGCAGGTTTTTGCTAATTGTGACTGGCTAGTCTGAAGGAGCGAAGTGGAGGCAATAAAGGGGATGGGCTGCTCTGCAAGACAGAAGCTCGGAATCTTGGAAACTTCAGTTCCTAGGAGGAGCTTCGTCCTAGAAGGCGGTGCTGGGTTCATCCAGGCCTTTGGCTCAGCTGAAGATTAAAGGATTTCTCAAACATGCATGAAAGGCAACACCCCGGCTATGGTTTAGATGAGGGGATAACATAACATGATGCAAAGCTCAAAAAAGTCGATTTCACATTATGCTTTCCCTTTAAAAGAAATTTAAATTGTTCCAAAGGAATTAGACCATCTTCACTTTTTGATGAGTCAGATTCTTTTCTGTTTATAAGGCTAACCCCAGTTCATTTACTGTTGTTTTTCACTATATTTGGTTCAGCATTTATATCATTTTATGTCATTATTTTATAGAGTGAATACATTGTTCCCTGTATCTTGTTTCAAAATTCTTTGTTCTTAATTACCTTTTGGTTTGGAAATATACTTTTGTGTCTTGTCTCTGTGTGCTCACCTTTGTCTTATTTAGTTACTTCTACCTCTCTGTTCTTAACTCAGATGCAATGTATTTAATAAGATTAGTCGCACCTTATTTATGTGTCACTGAGCACATTCCCTGTCATAAGCAGTCAGTTTTCTTCCATGCTAGTTTTCCTATCCTATATATGTAGGAATAATAATATATGGAATTTTGGCATATACAAATGTTTAGAAACCCTAAAATCGAGTTTTTTGAGGGAGTATTTAGCAATCGTATTGTATTTCAAATGGCCAATCAGCAAGCAGAAGGAGAAGTTATGAATGACGATGATCTGCACTGTTTTAGATTTGTAGTCTGCCCGTAGTTTTAGCAAAAGCTAAAACTCGAAGCTTTTGCTAAAACTAAAACTAAAAAAGCTAAAACTACGGGCAGAAGAAGTGGAAGAAGTGAACGAAGCCATCCAGTCCGTGTTGGCCACACTTTCAAATATTTACCAGGCTAACTCCAAAAATGTTCAATTTTATAATTAAAAGAGTGTTCTTTGGCAAAGCGCATTTTCTGCTTTTCTTTTCCCACTCTGTCTTTGGTAACATAAAGTTCCTGAGTAGTCTCTAAAAACTTTGGGGAGAAATATACATCCCACATTTTATTTTCTGACACAAAATGACCATTTCTTCTTCCAGGAGTTTTTCCTCACTCTACTCAAGTATCCCTGGCCCCCTACTCAGGAGGGGAGGACATAAATCTCCCCCTCCCCACCTCCTTTAGCGATTACACAGTATTAAAGGGATATGATTCAGGTTAGACAGAGAGCAGGGTTTAAGAGAGGGGTGACAGGAAAAACTCAAGCTCAACCAGAATGACTCTCACTGACACATTGGCTCCATTCTGCTCCCCATTCTCAGCAGCTCAGGCAGGTTTATTACAAAGGCCTGTTAGTGATGATTGCTCATACTAAAAAAAAAAACTAAAAAAATATTTTAGCCTTGTATATCAAGCTTAACAGGAGGTCATGGTTTAGCTATGAAACAAGAGCGGAAACGGTGAGAAACGCTTTTTAATCTTTGTTCGTAAATGCACACTATGACAAATCAGGCACTCAGAGGGACTGGTGGGAATGAGAGGAGACTGTGTGTGTAGAAAAGGTCATGTGACTGTACTGTAATAACTACAACAATATATCAACCAGATTTGGCGGCACTGGATACGTCTGGGTATGTGAAGTGATTTGGTGCAGAACCGATCCATTAGCTAGCTCTCGGTTAGCTAAAAAGTCACTTCCACGAACTCAGAAACACTAATAATTATAAACATTAGTTCTCCTCATGTTAATATACCAATATGGTATTTAGCTGAAGCTAATGTGCTAAATTCCATCATGTCAATCATGTCTCAATGGCACAACATGTTGTAACACAGCGTATTGTCCAAACAGGTTCAAATTTGTAATTGCACACCTACCTGCACAGTTGTTGAAGTGATTGTTTTACTTCCAGTCATGGCTTCAGTTTTATAGTTGTTGAGTATTGCTAACTCCGGTGTGAATTTTGCCAAACTAAACACGGCAGTGCTTTGGTCAGAAAGTGCGCAGGACACCAGCAGATTTTAAACTTTACAGGCCGTAGTTTTCAAACTTTACCATACTGAAAGTTTACACAACATCCATGTAAATTAGTGTTTAGAATTTATCTGAAAGCAAAAGTTCAGGGGAAGCTAAGCACGCTAAATGTTTTCAAATTTAGCAAAAATGCTAAAGTGCTAATCAAAAAAATTTAGCTTACGCTATTAGCCGATTAGCAGATTAGCTTAAGTGTGCTAGTAAGAAAAAATATGTCTCTGCACTATCCACGGCATGCAGACATTCAATTAGTCATGATGTTCCTGTGGTTTATCTCCCTGATAAATTAAAAATATAGTTCAGACTATAAGTCTGCTTGTAGCATAGCAGCTCAATAAAACAGGAGAAAATTCAAAGTAAAAACAGAAAACAAAAGAAGAAAGAAAAGAAGAAAACCAAAAATGTTTTAGCTTTTCTCTGAGTGGCTTTTCAGAAATAACTACATGTTACCAAGCAGCATATTTAAGCTGTTTTGAATTATGAATTCCTTCAATCATATGTTTCTGGTTTTGTGGATGTTTCTGCACATAACATAAAGCAGAATGAAGGAGAGGGAACGCGTTGGATGAAGTGTAAGGGTAAGAGGATGACACAACATCACACAGGTCAACATGACAGTCTCCACAGTACCATGGAAGATATCTGTTTGTTTTCGCAGATGTAACATATGACTGCAAGTGTTTATGTAATGATCATCATCACTCCTCTACTTTATCCCTGTTTCACTCACAGCTGTAGGAACAAAAACAAAGGGCTTAACAGTGGAAGTTTACATATCGCATAGCATATTACATTTACTACATGTCAAAGGTCTTCACAATATAAATGTAATGTAGCAAGTACATGTAGAACTTTGTACGTCCGTGCCAGGAACCTGCAGTAAAATAAAATTACTTTTTATGTTCCTCATGTCCAACATCTGGGAATCTGTGGTTCATTTGTGTGACTTTGTCTGATTAATATTCTAGTTTTGATCACCAAATATAGTTATATATTCTTCTCTTAGAGAAAACTCATCATGACAAAACAAAACAACCACCACACAGACCAAGTATGCCAGATATTTGCATACAGTAAGTAACAGTAAGTAAGCTAAAATGGCTGGTATGCTAAGGTAACACCTTATAAACACCACTTCCTTCTAAGTTAGGCAAAATAATGAGGAGATTGTGGATTCATTCCTGGGCGCCACATTCATCTGTTCAAACAATAATATGTCATGGGAATATGGAACCAAAACGCAACTTGGCAAACAGATTCTATGTGTCAGATCTGATGTCTGTTGGTGTGAAATGTGTGGATCGAACCCACGAAAAAGCAAAAGAGCTTGTAGAAATGTTGGCTGAACCTGGGAAAAACAATTATCAAGGGAGTTAAGTCCTGTACCGACATGGACATGGTCGCTCAGTGAGGAAGTAGCCATTATTCCAGAAAACACATAAGTCAAATTACAGATATGAGAATACACTCATGGACAACGGCCTTAATGTTTGCCAACATTTCCTGTGGTTTGATGAAATTAAAATAGAGGGGTGTGTCCATAATGCCCGTTGATGCATTTGAAGGAGCAGAGCTGAGAATGTATGCAAGAATCAGACAACATTCGGATCCTATTCGGTTTCATCAGTTCTGTCTGGAGCAATGGGCCAAAATTTGCTTCTTTATGAGAAGCAAATCAAAACATCGGACCCAAGTCATTATGTTTTAAAGTTATTTGTACCAAACACTAACATGTATGTAAAATTCTGAAATTGAAGAAAGCGAAAAACAAAATAAAAAAATAAAAGCTTTTACCTATCATTGTTCTAGACTTGGTTAAAAGAATTAATTTTTGCGATCCCAACGGACCTAAAACATGAAAGATTTAGTCTGATTTAATGTCAGTCTCTTTGCAGAATATTTGTAAATATCTGGCTTAAACAATACATCTGACTTGATCCTACAGAAACAAATTAATAGCAGCAGTATGACTCACATGCCACATTGAGTCTATATAAGTTTGGCTACATCTTTAATAAGAAAACTAAACACTTGCTGAGTGTTTGTACTTTTTAACAGGCTCTTGGCGCACGGCTAAGCAAAGGCTGCCCTGTTTGAAAGAACACACCAGAATGTGAAAGAGGCCCCCAGACTTCCCTTGGCGTTCCCCCAACTTCTCCAATGGGTCTTTAAGGTGAAAGTAAGGAAGGAAGGATTCTTGTTGTTGTTTCATGACAAGCTCAAATATGGACGCAGTGCATGAGAGAACGTCTGAGAAACTGCAGCAGCAATTGGCTTTCATGCAAGGTATGGATTGTGAAAAAAAAAACATTTATAATCTCTTGTTCTTTTCAAATGTGTTGTAAGACTACATCTGTTGAACTGACAGTGCCTTACTGAGTCACTCTTGTACCAGATATCCAGCTCTTCACATGTAGAATGTAAAGATTTGTTGCGCCTTGTGTTGTTTTACACAGTGCCTTGCAAAAGTACTCAAATCCTCTTATGTTGTCATGTACCTACCGTGAATTGGAATGTATGTTATTGTAGTCTACCACTGCCGACCTACAACCCCTATCTAGGCAAACTACAATCCTAAAACTGACATCATCCTCATATGTGACAGCTCTATGGGTCTCGTTCAACCAGAGAAATCAAGCTCAATTGGAGAGATCCCAGATGGAGCACTGAAGGGAAATGAGAGTTGGTCGCAATTGAAAAACTGAATAGGAAAACAATGGTCAGGCTAGATTTACTGCATCACACTCTTTCCATCTTACAGGTGATGATTACATGCTACTTGGTGAGGTATTCCCAGCTTGATCTCTGACCTGTCTGAGGTGTCGCCTGCTCTGTGCGATGCCATTTCTACACCAATGCTCTCTAAGCTCTGAGGTCATCACAGAATAGCTGGATTTAAACTGGTTCATTCTTTAAAAAGTTCAAGAACTATTAACATTTTGGAAGGTCACTGTATAAGACAAGTCAATGAGCAATACGTCTGGACTATCTCTGGAAAAGAGGCTCTTATAATGGGACTGTTAAACACAGTGGACAGTTTTGTTAACCTGTCCCTTGGGTTTTGGGGGGGATGCCGGCATCAGCCGTGTCAAGCAGGCAATCATGCAAGGCAAGGTCTCGGGGAGGAAGCATGATGGACAGCAGGGGGGAATGGCTGGACGAAGTGCCTGGGAACCTTACTCTAAGAGGATGACAGCTCTATAAGTCAGGCCCTGATAAAGCAGTCAGCAGTGACAATCTCTGGGCCCCAGTCCGTCCTGCTCAGATAAAGTCAGACAGGCCATCCATCAGGCCGGAGACAGAAAGCTCTCCCGTGTTCGCCCGCCAAAGTGGAAGCACCGTAATGACCAACTCTGGCAGGAATGCAATGGAAGCTATTGCTCTTGAGAGGCAGCAGTGGCTACAAACAAAGATGACCACAGACCCATTGGAGAAGCTGTGCATTGGTGTTAGTGGAGTGTGTGACGTGCCGCCCTGTTGAGAGGTAGAGGTGCCGTGTCTCTGAATATAAAGGGTGAAGAGGGTTGTTGACAATGGCTGCCACACAACTTCTTTTATAGCCGAAGGGACCACCACGGTGGCTGACAACTGGGCAGCTCCAGACAACCTTCATACCGTAATGAGAAAACAATTTGCCGTGGAAGACTGCAAATGTCACATATCACATTCCACACGTCAGCGCTGACAATGCAAGCACCAAGAGAAGGGGGAGGAAAAAACGAGAGCTCGAACTTTGATTTTGAAAAGATGCATGCAACTGGTGACAATATTTCAGGTACAAAAGGCAGCTTGCTTTGAGGGAATAACAATGTTGTATTTGTCATTATAGTGTGCAAACATTTTCACCGAAACTCGTTTTTATAGCTCCTCTTTTATGAGCAACTCCTGCCGCTCCGTCTTCTTCATCTCATCTCTGTTTTCTTTCTCCCAGGTACCTGTCACTGTGTCAAGCTTAAGAAAACAGAACCCACATCACAAGAGCAAATATCAATTTCCCTCTCGTGTTTACTCAGTGTTGCCCTGAGTATAAGTGGAACATTATAAGAGACCCAATCCATTTGTATCTCTTCTTTTCAGTCCAGTCCAATCAGACTCAATAAGTGACCAAACTGGTGGTAAAATCATAGCAAGTTAATTTAAAATCTAAAAATCTTGTAGGTTATATGTTTAGTCCAATACAAACCAATAGACAACGTCCTGAGGAAACGTTTCTGAGGGAAGTCAAGTCCTGTCACATTTCTGAAGTAGGTTTTTCCCCTTGTAATCTTCTCCAGGCTGAATAGTTTGTGGGTATTGGGATCAAGAGTGTGGAATACAATGTTTCAAAGTGTCAGGATGAGGCATGTTGCCTTTGCCATTACGTCACAGCTAGCTTTTTGGGGGGCTTAAAATTCTTTTTTTCCACGTTTAACTATTAACTGACCAACAATGGAATGAAATTTCAACGCTGTATGAGCTAAGTGGTCAAATAATAATTCACTGAAAGTAGATTTAATATGTACGCAGAGAATCTTCATCAGGCAGATACTTTGCATCCTGTTGCATGAGATTAAGTAGCACTATCTTGTCAGTGCTGCAATATTTCAGTGGCAGTTGCACAAATGCTGTAGGAGGCATGATAGGCGGTTACTTTTCTGTTAGATATAATACCTTTGAATGTTTTTTTTCTTGGGTTGCTTGGAAATACCAGGTTACTGTTTATCACATGCCTCCATAAAGTGTCACCTTCAGAGAGGACTGTAGCCTGGCTCTATGACACAGGATCAATCTCAGCCAGAAATAACAACTCGTCCTGATTTAAGAGTCAAACAGCATTAAGAGCATTAAAAAACAATAGCATTCCTGCGTTGCTTCATCATCCTGCTTTACGGAAGGAATTTCTGCATTAAGGCGTGTGTACTCTCTGCAACCTCTAATCAAGCTTTCAGATTTATCTTTTTTTTTTTTTTACTTGGCAGCACAGTGAGTGTGAAGGACAGTCTTTGTCCAAGAATGCAACCCTTTCTTCAGCTATGATTGCCATGCCTCATCTCTGGCTATTCTGTGTACCCAAACACCTTCCTTCATCAGATCATGTTCAAACACTTCTTTAATCACACCATAACACATCGAGGTGGCTGAAAAGGCAATCCTTCACACAAAACATGGCAAAGGAATTACGCAGTGGAAAGTTTGCCTTGGAACCATCACACTGACAAGACAACACAGCCAGAACTGTCACAAATGGGACGCACAAAGCAGCCAGTGTGTCAGTCTAACTTCCAGTCAGAAAACAGGGCGGAAATGCTTCAGAGGAAGAAAAATCAAGCTCCAAAAATATAGAGTGTACTGTTGTTTGCTGCTTGTTGTATTGAGAGCTGAGAAGGTTTCAATTATTTTGCTACTTAAATTTCAGAATGATGCCCATTTTTGGGCTTTTTTGACCAATTATTGCCATAACATGTTATCCATTTTCAGGACTTTGATTAACTTTACATTATATGGTTTTGACTCTAGTTATCCTATTCATGCAACTTTAAAGTAACAATATGTAGACTTGCACACTTTGCCGTATGCAAGTCTTAGACCTGTCATCAAGTGGAAGGAGATTAAGATAATTGACACACACAGTTCGTCGTTTTAATGGTTAGCGTTATCTTCTGCAAATTTATTTTCACGTGTTTAGTGTTAGCTTCCCGTAATTTTTTTTGTGTTGTTAGCTTCTGCTAATTTTTTTATGTGTTTTGTGGTTTAGCCTTAGCCTCTGCTAATTTATTTTATGTTTAGCGGATTAGAATTAGCATAGCTAAGTTTTTCTCTAGCTAATTAGTGGTTAGCTGTGCTCACCACTGGCAATAGCTACTGATGATTTTACCACAAACATATACCTTCCATTATGACTGTGGTGGCTATTTTGAAAAATGTACAGCAGAAAAAGGAAACAATATCAGGAAAATATATAGACTATGATTTGACACTAAAAGTGTTCATCTGTGATAAATGTTGGCAAATTTAGTATAAAAATAACTTTTCCTTGATGATCATGGTGGCCATCTTGAATTATTCAGAATTATTTTTTTGGTGTTTCTTTTTCTTTTCAAAACTGCAAGCTCCAGGGAACATCTGTGCCACGTTAGGTTCTTAAATCTGCATGTGAAAGTTTTCTATGAAATATTCAATTATCTGCTGCTCTCTGAAAGGCTTGTTTTTCAGCTGCTTCTCATTAGCTAAATCCCGATGCTTGTAGAATAGAACAGAATAGAATTCAACTTTATTGTCATTGCACCGTCACAAGTACAAAGCAACGAAATGTAGTTTGCATCTATCCAAAAGTGCTATACAGGGTATAAATATGTATTTACAGGTGTACAAAGATGGTTATAAAATAAAATATTCGGTATAAATATAGTATAATATAATATTACAATTATATTACAATGTAGCATAAAGCCACAGGTACAGCTACTACTTTTATTCTATGAGCAAGGATAAAGTTCATTTCTTCTGAGGTAAAACATAAGGCTATGTAATAGAGAAGAAGAAAAAGCCAAAGGAAGAGAGCAGAATCCAAATATAAGCAAGTGGGATTAACTAGGGACATCAGTGGCTGACTCTTGATGCTGAGGCCTCTTCACTAAATCCAGCACTGCTGCCCAGGCATGAAACTGTAATGAATATTCAATCACCTTGTGTCATATTGGGCTGTGGGAGAGTTGCCCTGGCAGGGGATCAGACAGAGATAAAGACTCCTCTACCTTCGGCCTGATGCTGTCTGCAAACTGTACCTGCAGCCCAATGACTCTGCTGATATCAAAGGCAGCTTACCTGGTCCGTATCCAGCTGTCGTCGCTTTTCCACTTCATCTGGCCTGAAGGAGCATCTGTCCAACTCCTTGAACTGAGTCCAAAGTCTCATCAAGGCCCTTTTTGTTTATGGACAGGTGGCAGGCATGAGCTTTAACTCTTTCAGGGAGCTGGAATCAGCGTTTAGAGAGAGCCCTAAAGGAAATATTGTACATTTATTTGAGTGTTAAGTGTTGAACAAAACTGATTCCATCTGACTAACTATAACAGCTCAGAACAAACAGAAGAAATTACAGTAAAATCTTTTTTTTCCCCAGTTCTTCTTCCACTATTTTGACACAATCACTTCTCTCCTACATTCCAGCTTGCACCATTTATCCTATCAGAAGCTCATTCATAACCTTGAGGCTTTCAGCCATTGTCAGTCTGAAACTATGGTGACTGAAGAATAAAAGGACTCACATGGCCCTTTCATAATCCTTTTAACACACTCATCCCTGATGCTGCAAGGTAACAAAAAGGAGCTAATAACGTTCTCTAGTCGTGCAGGCGAGACGTTCAATGTGAAGAAAGCTTTGCGGGAAACATTCATCAGAAAATATGTAGAGGTGTTGAGTTGTTAACCCCCTGCAACAAGCATTCCTCGAAATTGGCTAATATCAGTATCAGCACTGCTAAAGTTGAAATTGGAAATTAGCCAGAAATTCTCTAACAGTGATGGAAAAAATAGTTATTACACACTGAACCACGGATGTAAGGTGAGTGGTCCGGCTTTCATTTTGGATTGTACAAGATGCTAAAGACTCTGGTCATTGTGGGCTGAAAGGGTTCACATGCCTCTTCAAAGTAGATAGCAGGCTACATGAAAACAGATACCAAAATCAGTAGAAAACCCTTAAGGTTGTTACACACTCAGGTGTACTGTGCGTACTCTGTGAGCCGCACTGACTACCATTGTCGGTGGACGGTTGAGATGTCATAGTCCAGCGTACCTATTGCATTCAATTCTCGTGACAAATGCTGTCATTTCCCACAATCCAAATAGATGCTAGCAAGTTCAATAAGCTAGTTGGGCACCTCGCCCAGTTTCTTCTGCACCAGGGCAGCCACCGTACATCTGTTTGTGCGGGACAAATGGCAGTCTAGCTGCTGCTGTTTAAGACTGTTTGCGTCGACTCTCAAGCTCAACGTCGGACACAAAACAGTTCAATGTGAACACTGTTTCCTGCCGAGCAGATTACCATGACAACAACGTACGCGGCTGAAATTTTGTAAATTTAAACGGAAGTACGTCACCGTTAGTCGTGGCTATTTACCTTTGTGCAGATGCGTCCGGCGAACATCAACTTTAACGTCGCTCTCCGCCGTTTGACGTACATCCGAGCATCTAGTCACTGATATTCTAGATCACATTAGCCCACTTTAGAACTGAATGGCATATTAGAGCAGCAGTCTCACACTGCTGTCCTCGAGGGTCAGTGACCTGCAACTTTCACATGTGTCCCTTGTCCAACACTTGATTTCAAAGACTAAACTGTCTCACTAGCACGCAGTCAAGCTCTACATAGCTCTGCTAATGAGATAATACTGGAGCCAGGTGTGCTGAAGCAAAGAGAAATCTAAAAGTTACAGTAATTTGAGACCACTGTCTTAGAGCCATGGAACTCAAGCTATGTCAACTCCCCAATATTAGCTACAATGGTCACCTACAAAGCTGGGTCGACTTTAAATTGTCTTCTGCCTTAAATCTTTCAGGGCCACTTGCAACACAAATACGTGAGACCATTTCAAATTTTGTGTAACTTTTTCAACATTACAATTTAGAAAAGCTTTTCAATATCAGACTGGCCACGTTTCAAAAATGCAATCTTCTACACTAAATAATCTGAATCGTAATTGGTTCCTGAATTAATAATTCCAAATGAATGTTACTCGTCAAATTTAAATTACCGAAGGGAGGCTGTGAAACTAATCAAATGTGTTTTTCAGTTTTGATTTAGGCTGCAAACAATTACTAAAACAAAGCAATTGGCAAATAATTAGTTATTTCTCAATTACAATTATTTCCCCCCCCCCCACATATTAATTCGCAGGTGGACTTTTTTTTTAGTACAATATGCTTTTAAACTAAATTTGCAATGGTCAGTTTTAGTACTGACTGACATATTTGTGATTGTGATCCCCCCCCGCCTCCCCCCAAAAAAGAGCAGTATTAGCTTGGGTGCCAAAAGAAATCAATGATATTTAATGACATTTCAGATTTACAGCAAGATATGCCGTGTTTGGTTGACGCCAGCTTACGTAACCAAGATACGGATGCAAAAAAAAAAAAATTCATCCAACTATATGGATTGTTTGAAACAGGCCAAGTCGCTGTGTTCAGTTATTCTAAGGCACCAAACGGTGTATAAAACCACTGTCAGGAACTTACCTACCAGCATTTTCGGAAATTGGTTGTGCAAAAAGTTTCACGTTTGACGAGGCCGCCAATATTATCATGAATCTTCTGTAGTTGTCATGTCAGGCCACTAGATGGTGCTGGGATTTTAATCTTGAAACGCGCATGCGCGTTTGACCGTTAGCTTCCACCTCGCTAGCTTCCACTCCATTTATGAGTAATCCGTCAACGAAGACCCGAGAATGAAAATGAGCTCCGTGGTGAGATAATTTGTCTCCTCTCCTGTTTACAACCACACAGTTAAGTTATAAATATAGCAGAAGAAGCGTAAAGATAACACTGCATGCTTTTGCAGTGTTATCTTTTCACTGCAAAAGAATGTTTTTGGCAGTTAAGATGGCCAATGACCCCAGATATTAAGACTTGAACTAAAACTGCCCTATATGTGTTACGAACACTTAGGATTGTGTATCTCATCATACAGCAGGATAAAGATAATGATGATTAATGCTTTGGATTCCTAAGGAGAACATGTTCATATGTAACCACTTAAAACAGAGGTGCAAATGATAATGGCGGACACCCCAAAGATTTTCACACAAGTTTGAAGTTCAGTAGTGCACATGCTTTATTATTCAACTCACATCGCATGTACACTCCCTTGTTCAAAGAATTACACCCTCGACATCAACTCTTCATTAAATATACATAAATCCATCATGGTTTAATAAAGAGGACTACAGTGAATCTGCTGTAAAATGCAGACTGATAAATACCCAATCTATATGTAAATATGAGGCATATGGGTGGAGGGAGGGAATCAAAATGCAGGGAAAAAAATGTAATAACTACTCTATTTGATCAGAACCCCAGGAGCTAAAGTTTTGATTTTTTATTTTTTTTAATGGAATCTGAGGAGGAGAGCCGCACCGGGTAGGTGAGAGTGTAAAAGCGTTCACACACGGGAGCCGACTATCTGAGGGGCCACCGGATAACAGAGTGGGCCTGTAAGATTACTCTCTCCTAGTGGGAATGGAAACATTGCATTTTGGAGGTCTCAGCAGCTTTTCTGCACTCCCACAATCACAGGAGACAGGAGAAAGTTGTGGATTACAGCCAGGCGGAAATAACTTTTCTAGTTCTGCGCTTAGGTGAACAGCAGCAGCCTCGAAAACAGAATCCCTTTGGAAAATGTTAGTGTTTTGATTTTAGATTTTAAACTCATTTAACCATTTCGGGGTTGTCCATCTGATTGCCCAAACAGAAACAGAAGAACAAAATCAAAACTTTGAAAAATTAGAAAGTCAGTTAAAAGAACTGCGGAAAAGGTTTTTTTTGCCTGTATCACTAACTACATAGTATTAGCATTGTATTGATCTCTCTGACAGCTTATGTAACTTTAAATCACACACATGTATAGTTCCATGCTTCTTTGTTGGTCAATGTTTACTTGCAGAGCATAAAAAGATTATGTATATTGTCGTTAGCTTTTAATAATAATAGTAGTTAGCCTGATCGCTTCACCAATGGGTGAATTCTGCTAGTTTTTGACTCAACTGGGCGATGGGTAAAAAAGGTACATATAACACACTATCGAATAAAATCTCAACAACAAATCTCATATTTTGTAAACATAAAACTTGATTTATAATGTCCACTTTTTTGGATGAAAAATATCACTGGATTTTTTCTTTTTAAATACTGCCTTTAATGAAAGTCAGATTGTTTAATCAATTTTGGATTATCAATCCACAATGACTGCTACTTCGTTCCAAAATCGAAGTCCAAACATGAACGTTTTAACAAGACCAAGCTTAAACATGGTTACATTAAGAACTAATTAAACTCAATATCATAAACGACAGTTAATGGCCGCCATAAAGCTGCAAAGTGAAAGGACGACGTCCACAGAGCGCCGTTACGTTGGATCATTACAGGGCGTGTTTGCTTGTAACCATCTGTCTTTAACAGGGTGTAGGGCGCTGAGGAATGATGATATGTGCCATGCGGCCGCGAATGAATCATGTGACATTCTCCACGGCGATTAGTGCCAAATTAAGGTCAGCGCAGGGGAACTGAATGAAGTGCTTGCAGATGCCTGTCAATCCCAGTTCTCCAAAACATCTAACCCCAAATCTGCACTTTTAACAACTCTGAATAACATCACATCAGTTTCTGTCATCAAGAAAACACAAGTCTTTTAGATTTCTGGATAAATTAACAGAAAAAATCACTTATTAAATTTGGATTTTAAAATGTCTTATCAATAAGGTCAAAATGGCTCAACGATCAGAATGCCCAGGGTGCCATTCTGTCAGGGGTGGCATAGCATGTTTTCTTTCTTATTTGCATGGGTTGATACATTGTTATGCTATATTCCAGTTTACCTGGGACGTGGGTTTGACGTCAAACCCGAAGTTTCTAATTATTCTAGTTAAGAGGTCAGAATTTCAACATGGAGAAGCCCGTAGACATTATTTCCAAATGCTCTTTCAAATCTCATTTTAAGCTTTACTTTCCATAAGCAAACACCACTTTTAGTGTAGGTTTATAGTTGATGACTGTACATGTGACATTGGTTTTAGAAGCATTTTTACATGCATGTCTTGTAAAATGAACATATTTCCACCACATCTTACTGCTGTTGATGCAAGGAGCGGCCATATTGAAATGTTGTCTGCCATATAAGTCATAACTTGGGGTAGTTGGAGTTCCTCCCACTTCCTCCCAGTTCCTCAGTGGGAAATTTGATTTCGGAGGGGTTTTTAGTTGATTTTTCTCAACTGGGAAATACGAACTTCCCAGTTGAGTAATGGAACGCAACATAAGCATTGTAAGAAAACAGGCTGCACACATCTGAAATCAGTGACAGTGGATTCCTTTTTAGTACTGAAGGGCTATTTTGATCTATTTAAAGGAAACTGACTAATCTTTAGTTCAAATTTAGCCCCTATTTAGTTTAACTCTTAGTTTAACTCTAAACTGGACAGACTTAAAGATTTAGATTTCGCTTGAGGATCAATAAAGTATTGTGGAATTAAATGATTTCTCTGCACTGAACACTTTCTAAAAGCAGAAAAAAAACTGTGTTTTCTACTTTGTGAGAACAAAACAAGGACCGATTCTTCAATAACAGGCGTTGCGTTTATCGTCTTCTCATCAGGATTTTTAAACCTGCACCAACTCACCAACGCAATCGCAAGATGCATGTTCTTGTCTTATAGGGATCCATTAAAGTGTTGCGTAGCTGTGTTGCGAATGTGCAGCGTAAACACTTCGACCCGAAAGTCTCAGTGCTGGAGGTAAATATTATTGCAGGCATGTCTGGAAGAAATAAAAACTGTTTATGGTGACACAGCCAAGTGGGGAGGGAGAGGAAGGAAGTGGAAGTGCTTTAGCCTTGATGGAGGCAGTTCAGTCAACACTGCAGGCGCACGCTTTTGATAATTAACAATGTGGTGAGTCTCTGGTTGACAAGAAATTATGGAAGACTTTTCTAAGTTTTATGGTTCTCATTTAAGCAGATTTGTCAAGTTGGGCTTCTTTCACCAAACTGAATGCCAGTAGGCTCTCCACCTAGGGTGGCATGGCCTTTGGGATGCCACAAACGCTCCAGAATAACAAAAGGCCATCAGTTTTCTATTGGATATTTCCAGGTCTAGTCATTTTGGAGTGGCCACACCCCTGTGGCTGCACATTGTAAGCACAATAAGAAAATATGATTGTACTACTAAGGACAAAGATGCCGAAGACTGAATCAGATTCATGGCTTCTGACTCTACTGCTGTTTTAAAAAGCACAAGTCTGACTTTAGACAGGCCAATATTTGTTACTGTCTAGGAGCTATTGGTCAGGTGGGGTTGATGTTTCTGATTATACTGCTGAGAGCAGACTTGTTGACAGCTGAGCTATGCCCTTCTTAGACCATCTGTCATGATTTGACAGAAGATTCATCAAAGAGAAAGATCATCTCTGATGGAGCGCTTTGAGGAGGAATCTTGTTATTATGTTGATGGCTCATCATGTAGTTGACTACTACATGTATCATTACATAATGAATGAAACTACGTCACACCTTTAGGTCACCTCTATGACCTCTTCTCTGAATAAGTCTCTAAGTGCTGTTCAGCTTTTTACTTGAGCTGTAAGCCACGTTAAAGAGGGCAGCAATAATTCTGGAGCGATGCCGCTTTCTGTGCTGATCCGTGGGTTTCATCAGGCAACACCCACATCTGTCCACACCTTCCACCCATCAACACGGATACAACCAATGCCTGCAGATGTTCATTTGACACTGTGTTTAAGAAATGAGATTAATAGGAGTGTTCCTGTTGGACCAAGAGAGGTCTGCAACACCTGGAAAGGACTCTAGTTATTGGCCCCCAGTTGGAAAACACATTTACGTACATTGCCACATTTTTTTTTTTTTTTACATTAAAGCACTACGTGTTTGGATGGGGGTTAGAACTATTGGTACTGTTTCTGCTTGTTCAGTATCCACACGTCTGGAACTTTTCTGCATTTGGTGATGTCAAAACTGTTGGGATTTAATTTGATAGATCATCACAAAACAATGCATTTCTGTGAAATGGGACAACAGTAAGACACAATTTTTTTTTAACAAATCAAAATTTGAAATGTGCACTCAGCCTGTGTTACATTGGCACATCTAAATAAAGTCTAAGGGTATAAGTTGCCTTTTGAAATAGTCCAATTATTAAACGGTCTGTATCCACATGTAATTTAAGGTCAGTATAAAAGTCTATACAATATATTAAGTTTATCAAGTTGTCATGTTAAATATTAATAAATTAAGTTTTCATAAACTTATCAGTAATTGGATTGCATGTAACAAATGATTTTTTTTTTAATTTGGAGCTCCATTCTTTTTTTTCAAGGTGGTTTTCTTAAAAAAAAAAAAAAAAAAAACTATAAAAAGGTACCAGTAGAATCAATACGTAAACAAATGAACAGTTGAGACTATAAATAAAGAAAATCTGAACAGGCCAAAGGGGTTTTTATGGGTCATAAATTCAGATAATTAAAATAATGAAGATTAAATGCAGATCAAAACATAATATTAATTTGTGCAATGGGCTAGAGACAAATCAGCTTGAGTTGTTAATTTTCTTGCACTGCACAATTACGCACTATTTGATTATTACAAAAGATAAATAACTCAGTGACGTTTATCAGTTGTTGCAGAAAATTAATAGGGCATGCAAGAAACTAAATCAGCAAAAATATGTCTTTGAGCTAACGTGATGAGACAGAAAATCAGAAAATAGGGTTGTTGTTTAAGAAATTCATTTTTTTTTTTAAAAAAACACTGAATATTGAAGAAAAAAATTATCTTGTGTGTTTTTGGCATTTTCCTTGACATGTACATTATCTACAACCACGGATTACAAGCAGACAACTTTTCTATCAAAGTTTAAAAAGAAAAAACAAAAACAAAAGAGCATTCAGCATTTGAACAGCGAGTAAAAATTACAGGTACAACATGGTTTAATGTGTTGCAATGAATAGTTATAACCAAAAATGAGAAATGGAAGTGGAAGAATTCATCAGTGATACAACAGAAAATTTTCATGTAACTGTATTTTTTCTCTCTTCATCTTGAAAACTGCAAACAAACCACGCCCTTCCAGCGACTGCTTTCATTTTGCTTCAAAATCACTTTCAAAAATATTCTATATTAGCTTCATGGCCGCTTGCCTCGTCATTTCCGTTTCAAAGCCCTCGGCTGCCATCTAGTGGCGAAACAGCAAAATGACGCTTTCACAAAAGACAGCACATGTTGGAAATCCTTATAAATAAAAACAAAATTTATTGGCAATCACAGGGAGATAATGCATGACATCTACAGGAGCATTTATTTGAATAAAAATGCTAACGTCTTATTTACAAAGTCTACCAATGAGTGTGAGCAAGCCCAGCACATGCAGGTACAAATGATGCAAATGGGCTATATTTATTTCACAGGTAACAAAAAGCTTTCTGCAAGATGAGGCAAATGATCAGCTCCCCCTCCCTCACTGCTGCTGTGGTCCCGACAATCGACGCATGGACTACATGAGAGAAAATAAGAGTGATGTGGGTGTGGCTATAGTGGCATGATTCCAGAGATTTAAGCATAAGGAGGGAAAAAAAAAACCTGCTTGCGATACATCAACTAGGACAATAGTGGTTCGACCGATTAGTCTTGTTAATAAAAAGCAAACCTGTGTAAATGAGAAACATTTCGTTTGAACAGAGGTGACTCAAACAAGGGATAACCTCGCCGTAACACTGGCTTTCTGTTACCCGACCCCTATATATAAAACTCACCTTGAGAGAGAGAGAGAGACATCTGATTGGACGTGGTCCAGCTCTTTGCGTAAAAACACTCCCAATAATCTCTCCCAGCTTTCCACGCTACAGACATAACTCAAAAAGGCTTTCGGACGCCCCGGCAAGCATGAGAAAAGTAGCATCTTGTCCTCCGTTCTTCGTCGTCAGACATTGTGACACGCTTACGTGATTTATGGGGAGCTTCAAACGAGATTGTCTATAGGTGCTGTTAAGATAGGAGTCATCCAGGGATACTAACCGTCTGATTGGGACACTTTTCGCAGTCAAAGGCACTTAAAATTTGGCTCGGGAAATCTTGCACACCGAAAACCCTTAACCTTTTAACGAGATTTAAAAGTTATGTGTAAACTTGAATTTAAGACACCCGAGTAGGAGACGCTTCCAAATGCCAAGCAAATGAAGAATGTTTCTGCAACGTCGCAAAAGATCTGGATTTAAAAAAAAAAAAAAAAAAAAAAAAAGACAAAAAGAAATAGGCAGAAGCAACCGTTGTCGTTTTGGCAAATAACTGCTCAAAGATACAATCACTAAATGCCGCGTAAGCAGTGAATGTTGATGAGGAACAGAGTAGGCGGTTGATGTATGGGAGTGGGGGGAACAGCACACTGTAATACCTTTAGCTTCCTGGACATCATTAATGAGAGGAAGAAACTTCCTGACAAGGTCTGTCAGATGGGGATTGGTGGTGGGGGATGGGGTAGTGCTGTACAGGAAGATACACATCTACGGTAGTGTACTAGGGGGTGGTAGTGAGCAAAGAGAGCTGGATTACTTCACAGAGGCAGTGCAAAGGGTGACTGTTGAGAACCCCGGACTGAAGGGAAAACTTGGGGTGTGGTGTGTTGTGGGGGCCAAGGCCAGCGCTGCGACAGGGCAGAGGTGGTGTTTGGGTGGGGGGCAGGCAGATTGCATTTTCAGCTTCTTCGTGACTTTGAATGCTGGATGAGCCACTGCAGTGTGATATCTGAGGTCAAAGGAAAACATATCGATGGTTTAGTTATTGGCATTATTAAGAGAAGCAAAACAAAATTCGCTTAATAAAAACATGCAAATGTAGAAAAAAAAAAACTAACAAAAATTAGGGGTGCACCGACTGCAGTTTTCTGATCTTTAAAAATAAAAATATTATCTACCTCTGCACAGGTAGACATAGATAAGATTGATTTCACACGCAAGTGTCGGTCAATCGATGATTTCCCAAACTTAAGGACTATTTATGGACAGAGATATTATTGAGTCACATTTAGACTACATGTAATTTAATCTTTATATACGTCAAGACAAACAACTTAACTGCAGAAAATATATCAAGAGAAGACTTCATAAGCAAACACTTTTGAGTAAAAAAAAAGTCGGACAAAAAGCCTGCAGTCAGTGCACCCCTACAAAACAACGTCATTTTTCTTTAGTCCCACTGACCAACACAACTGAATGTTAAGATTTATGTCTGGCTTTCAACTTTGACCAGACAAACATCCCTCTCATATTTACCTATGTTGTCTTTCTCTTTGCAGGACACAGAGTAGCAGCAGATCTCCCGGTCCTGAATGGCAGAAAGGTTCCTGCGTAGATCAGGACGGTACGTTTAATAAGGAGTTAACATGAAAGCAAAAGAACAGACAGATGTTAACTTTAGAACACAACATGTGACAAGTTGTCGAGTATTTCAGTGCTCTAAAGCCACAGAAAATAAATAAAATAAGCATTCCTCACATTTTTTCAATGAGCTGCTTCTCATCGAGTGCGTTGGGCAAGTCCCGCTTGTTACCGAGGACTAAAACCTGGAGAAAGGAAAAGGAAGGAGTTTTATCAGAACCTCTTTGTGATAAAGCTAGCTCTGCTAGTGTCATGTTTTACTCCAAATATCAGACATTTCTCACAGGAATTCCTTGTAGTTGTGGTTTCTCTAAAAGGTTGTGCAATTCATTTCTGGAACCTTCTATTTTCTCTCTGTCTGCTGCATCCACCATGTAACTGAAGGAATAAAACGGAGACATTATGAAATGTTCATAATGTTGCCTGGCGTTCTGGCAGAACAGCGGTAGCTTACACGATAGCGTTGACTCCTCGACAGTAGCGCTCCCACATGCTCCTGAAGCGGGGCTGTCCGCCTATGTCCCATATCTGAAACATCAGAGAACAAGTTCAACACCAAACATTTGCTCTTTGTGAACCGGCTGCTGCTCTGTACGATGGAGGTCATCTGGAGGCATCCTGAGAATTATTGTTGTGTCCAGAATCTCACGATTTTCAGATTCGCTGAGACAGATCAGTAACCGGCTGGTCAGAAACTCAAATAAAAACACATTTTACCAGGCAGTGAATGCGTAAACCGTACACAAAGTCAGAGGAACTGCAGAGAAGTAAGAATGTATTTAAACAAAACAAAACTGTTTTTTTTTTTGTTGTTCATTCAGGATTAGGTTAAGAAATCAAGATTGTGGGTGAATACCAGGAAGGCTGAACATATTCCAGTGAAGTTGCTTCGTTTTAACCTCTTGAGCTTCCAAACTCTACCTGTTGGATTTGGAAATGATCTTCAGTCCATTTCCAATAATACAAGAACACATTCTCAAAAATCAAATGTTAAATTCTAATGAACATTTAACACTGGAACTGGAAAATATCCTAAATACATAAATAAAACAACAGAAACAACAAGTAAAATGAATCATGAAGCCTCTGTAAACAAAACTGTCCTTCCCAAAAAGGAGCTAGCTGAGACCAAAGCACCAGAATGAAGACTTCTGTCAGCCAGTTTTTGGTAGAAAGAGAGAAGAGAGAAAAACAAGAAATCATGCAAATGGAAATCATTGAGCTGGGTCTAATTTATCAAGCGATTAATTGATTTATTGTCACAGGAAACTCTTATACCTGTTTTTGTTGTCTTTTAATCACATTGTAAAAAACCAAAAACATCCAGTGACTTTTACGCTAAAGCAGAGAAAGGTGCACCAATTTGCTGTGACTCATATCCTCCCCTACAACAATCAGACTGCTTTATTGTGCTTTATTAAAATACTGCACATCTAGTTTATTATTGTACTCACAGTAGAATTTGTTTCATATTTCTAACTTAAAATCAACAGGCCAAAGCTTTAGGAAAACAGAAATTGGCCCCATGTTTTATTGGCTTACCTTTATTGTTACATTGCCTTTAGTGACTTTCCGCATGTTGAAACCGACTGTGGGGATCATGTCTTCACTGAACTGCCCCGACTGCATACGAGAGAAAAAAAACACAATATAACAGAGAAAACGTGGATGACTTGCATCTCTGAGCGAGTCGTCATGGTGTCATTTGATCTAAAGTCTATGAGTGAGCAGGATTGTGGATATGAATTAGATCAGTAATAGTTTCTAATCGATGCACATAATTTCCCCCAGCTGCTTTGGGAAACGTTTTACCTCCATTAATCACCCTGACGTGACGCCTGGTGTGATGTCATTGTGCGGTCTGGGAAGGAATGCTTCCTCAACGTTTTATTTCTGTACGTTCTACTTTAATCACATTTATGATAAGTTACAAAAACAGGTGCTTGGCTAAAACCCAGTGAGTGTCCAGGACTGAGTCAGGAAAAAAAAAATCTATATTTTTAACCCTTTATGGACACGTCTTCATCATCTGTATGTTTTTTTATAGAGTGACTTTATGAAGAGACCGTCTTTTTGTCTCGTCTTAGATACAGCTCAGAAAGTCTGAGGCAAGCAGAGAAAATGTAAGACAAGTCTTGTGGTCAAACTGACCCAAGCCTGCAGGGGGAAATAGTTCTGCAAACAGACTTGCGCCATTTTACTCACTTATGAACATTATATGTTTTTGAGGTATTAAGAGAACTGACAAACCAGTGCCAATTTGAACAAGCTCAGGCTAAAGTAGCTAAAGGATGTTGCTAAAGTAGCATGAACTATTAATTTTTACCATTATAATCATAATTAGAGCTGCACCAATTACAGTTTTCTGACCAATCACTGATTTTTAGAAAGATTTTAACATTCTGGTTTTGGCAGTTAGATTTTTTTTATTTTTTTTTTTGTCTGAAAACCCATCGTTTCCCATTTAAGCATCAGACAATCTGTCAAAATTAAGAAAACTGCAGCTGTTTGTTGGGGCACCTCAATCATAATTAAGTGTAATAATACTTTTAAGCTTATTGCACCAATTGTTAAAGGTTTTTGCTGTCCTTCTCTTCACGCAGTGACAAGTCTAATAAGCTGGTGTTGGATGGATGAATCAGTTCTGGTTGCTAGGCTGCAGTCAACTACTTAAACATGCAGCTAGTAGCTACCTTGGTGAAGAGTGTGTAGTTTCCACACCTGTTGCTGCCTATGTTTGTTTTTTTGTTTTGCAAACAGAAATATTTTTTACACTTCTTTCTTTTCTTTTCTAAGCATAAAAATGTATTATTAGCATTCTTTCAGGCAGCTGGCAGGCAGTGCACTAATCTAGTGCAAAGGCTGCACTACCAAGGCTTTAAAACCTTGGTAGCCTGTCATAATGTTAACTGTCCTAAAAATCTAATATTTTTGTTTTGTTTTCAGCTTAGAAAACATGACAGTACATTCTGAAAAGAGTTTAATCAGTAGATTCAATAAGAAGCGATAGTGAAGCTATCTTGGGTCAAAACTTGAACTCGAGTCAAAACAGCCTGGCTATGACAATGCAGTAAACATTTATGAGGGATGCGTTTTACTAGAAGCATAAAAATGATCCAGTTGGAAACCACAACAATTCAAAAAATAGAAAATGGAGTACTGAAAACTACTCTGATCAGCTGCCTGCTGTGACGTCAGAGGCATCTGGAGGCTTGTTTTTGAGAGTGTAAAAAAAAGATAAACAAATAGAGGGGAAAAACTGACAATGACATGTTTTTCTATAGGTGACAATCAAAAATAATGGTGACATTATTTTTGATTAATTTTACAGGAGAGACTGGTTGGTACACCTAAGCAGCTGCACAACCTGGATTTACGGGACTATTGCCTCACACTCGTTTAGCCTTTCCTCTAATTCCAAGGGATTACTAAACAGGTCCAACTGCATTGGAGAGTAATGTCTGACAGCAAAGCTGGATAGAACTGTGACAGTGGGTGAGGTGAGCAGTATTTCTTGGTGGAGAATATAAACAAGTGCTAACGAAAACTCAAGGAACACCAGGCACTAAATGAGCATAGAGTCTTCTTTTTTTCTCTACAGGTTCAAGAGGAACCTAAAAACTTATGGTTGTCATCATTAGCCCCGGGTCACTCCTGAGCAAACATAAACAGCCTGTTTTCATCCAGGAGTCCAGACTGCTGTTGTGGACACACTGGGAGCCGCTACAAAGCTGACAGCGCGGTCACATGACCCGGTGTATTAGTAAGCACACAGTCATACTGAGAACTTCGTCATTCTCCAACACCAGCTGTTTCAAAGAGTTATTCCTCCTGCACTTTGTCTCATGCAAACACTACCAAAAGCATCTTTTCTTGCAAATATGTTCCCTTTTTTTCCCGTCCTAGTACTTGCAGAAAAAGATGTATTGTTTAACAGACACCTTCGCCCTCTCCCAGGTAGAAGCCTGGGCCCACTTTATGCGTATTCGCTAACGCTGGCTACTTACAGCAATTACGTTGACAAATGTGGTTTTTCCAGAGTACTGAAGTCCGACTAACGTGAGCTCCATCTCTTCTTTCCAAAAAAGCGACCGGAACCAGTCTAACAGTCTGTTAATGAGGGCCAGCATCTTGGAGGAGTCAGTAATCGCAGTCTGTTGCCGTCTGGAAGGAAGCCGCTAACTACTGCTTTGTCATATCATGTGACCCACCGACAGGCGTCCACTCCCGCTTCTTCTTCGCCTCACGTTCTTACCAAACCGCCGCTCTATGCTGCCATCTTCTGGTGGTAACCAGTTTTATCAAGCATTACATTCATGCCAATGGGGGGAAAAATGGAAAGAAACCACAAAACTCACTCAATTTTTTTTTTACTTCGTTTTATGTTTTTTAATTGATCTTTTGCGATGAAGCCAGATGTCTTTGCAAGAGTTGTATTCATTTTATTTTCAAACATTCACTCATCGCTCCCTGCTCCTTTTTGGTCACTTCACTTGGTCTTCTTCAGGCAGCCCTTTAGAAAAAAAATAGAGTGAGTTGTGTGGAATAATGCCAACCATTTTAAATAACATTTTAGATATAACTCCAGTACCTTCTCTCTGAGAATTGTAGTGTACTCCCTGGGGGTTGCTGCACTCATGAGTGTTGTGTAGATTGTAGTTCTGATGGTTTGATCAAGAAAATATAGATATACTGTCACACATCTAACAAGATGTTTAAGGATGTTTTTATAGACATTAACATGTGACTGAAACACAGTTATGTATACCCCTTAAGCATTTTTACAAATTTTTCATTCTATAACCAAAAACTTGAAGGTTTTCTAATAAGATTCTAGGCGATAACAACATAAAGTATTGGATAATGCAGAGGTTTCAGGTTTTATTTACAGATATGTTATGACAAATGCAGAGTGCATTCACATTTAACCTAAATAAGTTGAATGCAAAATCACTTTTTATTGCAATTCAGTCTTCTTCTCTTTTTTTCACTATATTTGTGGAATGCATGACTAATATTCACCCGTTTTAAATTAACTGCTTTTTATGCAAATGTCAGAACAATTCTGTTAATAGACAAATGAATGTTGTGATTATATTGTGACAAAATTTGAAAAAGCTAACGAGACACGAACATTCCTACAGAGGTTGATGGCCGTTGCTGGTCTGTGTGGTTCTTCACCCTTTTAGCAACAACAACTGCTGCATAACAAAAGATGACAGGTATAAAAAAATAATAATCTCATCCTCACCTGAGGCACACAAAAGACAGAGACAGAACCTGGAGGAAAGGGGTCCGATGTTACATTAATCCACACATTCATAAATTGAGCTTTGACTCACATGACCTCTTCTACTTGCCTGGTAAAGTTTATCCTTACATATACGCTTTTGGCCCACGGCATCCAGTTTCTTCATGACTACATCCCTAAGAAATGATCATAAGACAGCAGTGCAATAATAGAAACTAAACATTATGGCTGTGTCATCACTCTGTGAGGTGACTAACCTTCGATTGAGTTTTTTAGGAGGAGGAAGCCAGTGGTCAACGTTCGTCTGCACTCTGTACCATCTAAGCAAACGAGGAAGGGTTACATGTTGCTTCATTGATGCACCGACTCTCACCAGATTCTCCTCACCCTCCATTTAAAGGCTCTAGGGGCCAAATGTCAGCGGGGCCTTTTCGATCTCTGGTGATGACCACCGCCTCTCCCGCTCGCACCCCACCCACGATATAGTACACCCCCGTGATGAGGGGGGTTGTCGACAGACGCGTGACTGCATCCTCAAAGTCTTTGGCCTCCTCCAGGGTCTGCGTGAGTAGCACACCGACAATTTGATTTCGACATGATGTCATGTCGCTTTTATTATCCCACAATATTCTGTAATTTACTCACCACCCGAATAAGCCAGCTGACCGGGAATCTGTGGACAAAGACGGCAGACACAACATTCTTCCACCAGTTTGACCAAACCTGCGTTTCTTAGGAATGAAAAAGAAGTTTAGGGATGAAAAGACATGACACGGTATCAAGAGTAAATGCGTTTCAATTAACTATAGAATTGCACAAATTGGAGTTACGAAAACAAGTATGCTTAATGGAAACACGTCAATTTTTAAAAAAAAAACTCATGTTTTTTGATACATGATGAGGAAGGACAAGGCTCTTTTTCAGCCATATTGAAATTGATTAATTTAACAAAACTACAATGGAAACACTATTTCCACATCACGAGTCACATAATCAATAGCCGGATGTTGCTACTGATGAAACGTTGAAGGCAACGACAGGAAGTAGTAGGAGGATGTTTTTTTTTCAGACAATGTGCAACTGGCCTCCACCAGAGCTCTCATAGAATCGCACAGCTCATAAAAAGTTGTGTGTCATACGAACATGTTGAATCCATAGCTCTTCTTCTCCCAAGTATAGGGAGTTTGTCACTGAATAAGATGCCGATGTCTTGATGAGCATTAGCGCCATGGCTGAATTATGAATATCATATATTTTATGTAACAGTTTACTTCCATCATTGCCATTCCATGACTTACCAAGTGAACAAGCTTATTTATGTGATTTTAATTTCAATTCTTATTTAATGGAAACACTGCAAATGCGAAATTGCAGAGTTACTAAAGTTTTTGAACATTAGCAGAAAAGATCTACACACATTTGTAATGGAAATGCAGCTACTGTCTTACCTCGCTGGTTGCCAGACACAGTGAACTTGTATGGACTCATTCCGGTCCATAGCCCCACATAGCCGGCTAATGACGTTCCAAAGTACGCTGGCTAGAAAGTTGCATCAACGAAATAATCACACAAGCATTTTAGTTCAACAGCTATAATTTAATACCCACACAAATAAGTGTTACTATGTGTCACTCATCCAGCTCCTGGTTTTTGATGGAAGAATTAACAGTCAGGTAATTTGTCTGGGTTTGCCACAGAGATGCATATTCAGAAAATAAAAGAAGCTATGAGTAAAACACCAAGCCCAGCCAAATATCGCACAAACATGTCTGTTTGCGTTGGTCTCACGGTGCAGTGTGCGTTCTGAGGTGATTTAGCCAACTGTGTTTAAAAGACTAGCCTGCTGTCATCTAGTAAGCTAACGGTAAGGTACTGCTCACCAATACACAATGCAAACTCATCGTTAACGATAATTTAGGCAATAATTTCTGTGAAAATGAATGGCACATGAATATGAGCACAACTAGTGTGCTAGCTTTTTCTTGCTTTCCAGCAAGAAAAATAAACAGGATATAATGATCTTATTGCTTATCCATCACAGCCTATAAGACATTTTCTTAGCTAGTTTTCACCAAACGTTGTGTCCAGAACTGCTGGGTTAAAGAAGAGACAGAGAAGACACTAGGTAATGTCATGGAGATTGAAGCCAAGGACACTTAGCTTCAGCACTAGCTAAAAAGTTATAGTATTCATTTGCTGGTTGAGGAGCTAACTTTGTAACAAACAGAAGAGACAATTTTAGCATTCACAAAAATGACTAACACAAAAATATCTGAGTTATTCCTTTAACCTGACTGCTGGTTTAATACTGTTGAGACATTTGTTGGGTAACCAAACAAAAGTTGTGACCAAGTTTGTTGGCTAGAGAACATACTAGAAGGAGTCTCAACATTTTTTACAGGCCACCATGATTCACTGACTTCACTGAACATCTTAGGATGAAATAAGAAACAATGCATAATAATGTTAATGTCAGTTGGTTGTGTTACTGCCATTATTCCACACTAGAAAGCCAGTTAAGAGAACATTAGCCTTTAAGACTCTGGCCAATAATATCAATAAAGAAAGGCACAATTTAATAAAGTGTAATAAACTAAGACTGACCCACTTTAGATTTTTTTGTAAAGCCAAGTTTGTTTGACAATTAATTGGGTTGAAGTGTACTCTCTGACTTGCTTGTTTGTAAAACCTTTTATTTGAGATAAAATGCTTTTAAACTCCAATATTTTTTCTCTGTACACATTTTATGTTGCCACCACCTGATCCGGTAAATCTGGGGTTGTGACTTTTCAGAACCTTCCTGAAAAGCTGAACCGCCACTGAATGCTGATATGAATTTGACATTGTGGAAACTGAAAATTACTTTATGATCAACATGGCTCCTTTAACAGTTATGTTGCATAATGAGTATAAATGCATATCATACCTCCCCGTTTTTGAAGAAGACAACATTCATGGTTAGATTCCTCAGAACAGAATGTGGAAAATCAAAATTCCTGCCGTGGTAGATGTTCCCGTTCTTGTCCTGAGCCACGATGCTTGTGCAGTAACTGCGGGTGGAAACGGTGCCTCATGAGCTTTCTGACATGTTGCTTTCATTCCTGCTTAGAGTTTGTGAACATTTGAATCCTCGATGTACTCACAACTATATGAACAGACTTGAAACCTTACGTACGCAGTAAATTCATACGCAAAGTTGAGGATGACGACATCAGCAAGTTTCATTTTCATCATGCTGGCTATTCCACGGATTTCCCTGGCGTACAGCTGGGGAATGTGTTTTTCTAGGGACATCACGATAGGGCTAGTTGCCTTATGGAACCAGTTTGGAACCTGTGAACTATTAATATAGATAAAAAGCATTGTGGTTATTGTTTACATATGTATAATAGAAGATATTGTCTCAGTGTCTAAGAGTAAAGGTCTACCAATGGACACAGAATTTTCTTTACACAAAATAAGTTGGTTAGAGAGATAATGAATTTTGAAAAAGTTGTTTAAAAATATATTAGTATGTATTACTAGTCTGTCTGTGCTACTAGTACACACTTATTTATTGTCACATTTGAAACAATGCTGAAGTTTGAAGTGTTACAAGCACAAATGACAGCATCCTTCTAATTGCAAACTGACGTAGCATTAGTTGCAGGTAGAGTGAGCAGAGGCACCGGTTGGACATGGACGACTTCACTAAGCCGTCTTTTTTCATCCATATATGTACAATGGAAAATGTTTATTCCTCTAGATTTTGCGTCCTTGGGACCTATGGGGACAGGTAGCAGCATTGAGAATTTCAAAGTAAAAACCAAGACTGTCACACCAATTTGCTGTTTCAAATGCATGTTGCAGCTGACTTTGATAAGTTCAGTGCGTCCAAATTCTAGACAAGACCAAGAACGTTTGACAGAGAAGACACCAGGTAACCATTTCTACCAACTATTTTTTTATAGTCCACAACCCACAGACAAAAAGTGCTAGGTTCCACCTATAACCTGAAGTCTTCTACTGTTAGAGCCAAGATGGAGAAGCTTTAACTTGGATCAAAAATTGTGACCCAGTTTGTGGGTTAGAGAAGAATCCATAAGAAGCAATACGTTAGCTTTTTCTTCTTCAAGTGATGCAGCGTTCAAGTACAAACCAGCCTTATGAAACCTTTTCTTGTTCTGACATCTCCTAAAAAGACACACACACTACAGTCAAGGTCACATTTCTGATGTTTTATCCAATGAGTTATCAAGAGTTCTGAAAAGTTTGACACAGTTTGATATAATTTTAGAGTGATTAAACGTCAACAAATCTCACTATTAAGATAAAACTGTGTCCTGTAGGACATCCGAAGAAGTTTGGAATAATTTAACACAAACAGTAACTTGTGTAACAAGGGAATAATATAACCCCCTCCATTTATAGAATATTTCCTGGCATAATAAATATAGTACAAAAACATTATATAGAAATCTTTTTACCTCTCGGATCTACAAAGGTGTTTATGGAAACTAAAATATCAAACTGAAAACTTTATTTTGCAAGCTTAGATGTTGCTTACATTCATTCAGTCTGTGTGTTTAAAATTTAAAGCCCACTTTTTAAAATCCAAACTGGTGTCTACATACGTAAATATCTGACTTTTAGTTATATATGAACGTAAGCGGACTTACCTAATGAGGATTTGTGCAGCTTTTTTCATTAAATCTGTATCAAAAGCTTGTTGAAGATGCTCCCATCGCTGTTCCGGACTCAAGTCCAGATTGACGAGCACTGTAGGCGTCTGCTGAGCCCACAGAGACCCAGAGAGTCCGAGCAGAACCAGCAACGCTGAACTCCACACCATTATGACTGCAAGCTGTCAGTCAGAGGAATGAGCTGCCTGACACTGAACCAGACCGGCAGCTTTAAGCTGATAATGTAACGCAGACAAAAACCAAACTGGTTTCCTTTAACAGGTTTTCATAATAAAATAGAGACGTGGTTTAAGATGCGCACACTCCGATATCTACCAACGCTTTCCATGGTTAGGTGTAAGAAATGGTTGATCCAGCTTTACTGAGCGTTACACTCATTAAGGAAAGTCCATGTTTTTTTTGTTTTTTTTTTAGTTCTTAGATTTAATATGTACTTTAGGAATGTTTTAGATTTTTCAACTAGGTGCTTTTATTTTCTGAAACATGAAAATCGGATCTACACAAAGGCAATTCTAACGATATCACTCCACTGATCTGATTTAAAATGAATTAAAATATCTCCATTTTTTTTTTTTACAGGAAGCTAGAAACACATTTAAATATGACCTGCCTTGTGCTTGTCAGCATATAGTTGACAAGGGAGCAGATGTGCTTTAGAAACCTTCAGCTTTAAAAATGTAAAACAGTTAAGGAATAATACATCTATGTGAAAGCGAGCAGCAGTAAGGGGTACACTCTGCACTGTAAGCACTGGTTTGTCTCCGAGTTCATTTACATGTCATTTCTGTACAGTTAGAGAGCTTAGACAGGTTTGTTGTGATTCTGAGAAACGGAGAAAAAGGAAACCCTTCAACTGTGAACTTTGTAACACTTTACTTAACAACAGACATTTTCAGATCAATCTCAGAATTTTCTTTTAAAAAAATTCTGAGTTTGAAAAGTTGAAATTTTTCAATTAAATGTTTTGTCTAGAAAATTTCTGAGATTAATGTCAAAATTTTCAAGCAAAACCTTCGACTTTTCAAACAGAATTGTCCTTGTTTTCTTCTACAAAATTTCTGAGAAATTTTCAACTTTTGAAATTCAGAAAATGCTCTGTGCTTTTTAATCATTATTATTTCTGTAGATCTTTTTCTATCATAAACAGAAAAAGATCTATTCACACAACAATCATGACTGTCCTACTAGCTGACTATATTTGCGTAAGTTGACTGGTGTTTCCTCATTTTACATATTTTTCAGTGCAAGATATTTTTAACTTTCAGCTTTTCTGGGACAAGGCCATTTGCACTTCTTTTTTTATATTTGCGTGATAAGCCAAAAAACAAATATGTCCTTATCTGGTGACTGTCTGCCTTCTACACTGCAATCAGTGTCTTGCTGGAGAGTGCTCTCAGTGAGAAAGGAGACTTTTAGAAAGAACAGAAAGATAAATTCCAGTAAATATAACGCAGCCTGCTGAAGGAAGTGTGCTCCTGTCCTTTTAGATATTCACATTTGTGAGATAAAACAGAGCAGGCGCTAAAAAAACGGATCTAGTAAGGCTGAGTATACAAGAAAACAACTTTTATTATTATTAGCAGTGACACAAGTGAGCCTGTAGGTGGCAGTGTTGCAGAACAGGTAGGCACATGTCTGGTTACTTTACTAAGGTAGGAGTTTGGCCTTCCCACTTCCTGTTAAGAGGAGTAAGGAGATTTTATGTAATGTAAACCTTTTAGAGTTTTGTATCATCCCTGTACTTTGTTTCCTTTTTCTTCTCTAGCCGTCTTGTGTTTTGATTTGTGTCTTCATCACCATTTGCTGTTCATTTTCAGTTCACTTTTTAGATTCCTCCTCCTTGTATTTAGATTGGGATCTGCGTTTTAGCCTTCATGTTTATTTAAGAACTAAGAGTTTATTTAGTTTCTAAATAAACTTTTATTTAGGAACCTCTTTTCTGGATGTGTGTGTTCTCCTCACCACCTCTTATTCTGAGTTTCTACATCACCTTTTGGATCTGCTGTTGGATTGTGTCCTTTTTCCATTTGTACACTTTTCTGTTTCTTGTGCTTCTCTGTATTGGTTGTTTTCAGCCTTTCCCTCAGTTTATCTCCAGCTCTCTGCTTTCCCTCATTTGTCTGTTACTAATCAACCACATCTCTCTTGTTTTGCAATCACCATGTGAGCTTAAATGTCTTTTAGTTTGTCAGATCATTCTGGAAAGTTCTTGTTGCTCTTAAGTTTTTTTTTCTATTTTTATCAGAAATATTGATTATTCCCTCTCTTAATTCTTTAGAAGTATGGAGGCTTGTTAATCTAAAGAAATAAAATGATTCCTCTTTTTGCTTTTTCATGAAACAAAAACAATTCTGCTAAAGTTAACTGGCCTAAAATAGGAAACTTTGATTCAGATTTAATACAATAAAAGAACCTTGTGTCTTTTTTATGTCTAGGTGTAAATGTTTGCTTCCACATTTGGAGGAAATTTGTGTTAATGATTGATTTGGGTTTCCCCTGAACTCAAGAGTCTGTAGTTGAAATCGTTTCAGAGAATTGTTCCTCTGGTGGTTCAGCATCCTCGTTCACCTCACCTCTTATCGATCTTTCACCAAACAAAATGCTCAGTTCCTCTTCAGTCGGATGTTAAAATCACTGTTGTCCTGTTACTAATGTTAAAGTCCAAACAGAAGCTACTGCTTGTGTTGCAACTAAGGTATAGTTCAAAGACACTTTATGGAGAGAAGAGATGAGAGGTCAGACTTCCCATTTCCTCTTTATAATGGCTGATATATACATACATATATAAAAACAGTGACACTTGTGGTGAGTAAGGCAAGGTTTTATTAAAATCAGCAAGTGATTTCCAAACAAGCTGACATCCATTATGACATGGCGCAACGCAGCAATGAAAATGTGTTCTCGCAATCAGTTGTTAAATAATTCCTATCTACTTTTTCTTTTTGAAACGTTTCACATTTTGGATTAAAGCTTTATTGCAAACGCACAAAAATAATTGGCATATACAAAGAAGTCCCCAAAAACCTGTTAAAACATTTGTATGGTTTTAAAAAGCATCAGTAAAATTACATTATTTACACAATTTGCATAAGACATTCAGTTGTATGTGCACTTACTAAAGAACTCCAGTTTTCTTTTTTTATTGCTGGATAAATGTAATGGTGTGAGTGATTGGAGATCATCATTATTTATGTTGCTCTGGTTCCCAATAGTAGATTTCAGTGGCTTTAGTTTAAGGTCAAGCTTTTTTCTGTGAGATAATGTGAAAACACTTTTTAGATAAATGAGCTCAATATCAAACTGTGTGTTTGGTTATCTCATGTCTACCCACAATTCAATTCAGCCGTTTTTCATTAGAAGTCTCCTTGGACAAACTGAGTTATTTTAACCCATTTTCGGGCAATTAAACAATCGTTTCCTTAATTTTGTCTGTTTGTTTTGTTTTTTAGAAGGCAAAAGAAAAAAAATTAGAGACTATGGTCAAAATTTCACATTTTGACCATTTGAGCATTTTTCTCTAATACTGTTTTTAATTAATTAGTGCTTCAAAATGCACCAGTAGTAAGCTAGCTGGGTAAGGCAGCAACAAGATTAAATGTTCTTTCTTTAAAGGCAGTTTCATCCTAAAAAGAAGAAGTCAAACCTCCTCAGTCTCACTTCTACGTATCTGATGAGATCAGCAGAAATGTGTTTGTCTTTCACAGCCAGGTCAGTCGGTCTTGAAGCAGCCCTAAAAACAGATCAGATGTAGATGAGTGGGTGGATTATTCTGAACATTTTTCATTGACCGCTATCACTTCCGTACCTGTGGTCTGATGAATGTGGTGTAATTCCCAGGCGATGCTGCACTCATAACTGTGGTATAAATTGTAATTCTGTGAGGATTTAAGACAGAAGGCAGAGGACACTGTCAAATGTGATGGAATTAAAAAGAAATTACAGTTCAAATATGTGTGACGACTTTATAAAAAAAAGGACCAAAACTCAGCTGACAGGGTTCCTATGAAGTCATGAAAATAATGTGTTACCCATATCAGGATAAATATGGAAAAAAAATAAGAGTAAGGAAAAGTATTTGCATATTTAGACTTTATTACCAATTCCAGGTTGTACCCTTTATGTCCCTCCTTCCATGTTGTCTTCATCCATTTCTTCCTTGTGTCCTTCAGCTCTTTTTCTCCTAACATTCCTGGTCTTTCATTCTTTGCTTTGTTGCCATTCTTCCCTTGCCTTTATTCCCCTCCATGTATCTTTCCTTTTTTCTATTCTCTGTTTCAGTGCTGTTGGAATTCATTGTCTCCCTCTCGGCCAGTCTCTTCTCCCTTTCCTGCTCACGCTGCTCCCCACAAAATGCCGCCCTGGGCAGGTGCCCATGTCGCCCATATCAGAAACCACCACTGCCTTCACAAGAGACTAAGTTTGGCTTATGACTCCAGAGTTGCAGGAGTTGGTGTCCCGACTAAACTAAAGAATTTGAATTTGATTAATAATTTAGTCAATGACAAAATATTGATTAGAATTATTAATCATTGCATAAGACAAGCATTGACATGACTTCTGATTCCCAACAATTTTGATGCCACCTTATGAGGTTGGTACAACATTTAAGCTTCATCTCATACCTTTCCCTATGCCTTTTCTTCTTTCCATCTTTCCCTCCTTCACTTACTTCTTACTTCTGCTAGAACCTCATAGTGAACTTTGGTGTGGTATATTTCAGAATAACCATAAAGGACCAAGCCTCCTGGAAAAGTCTGGATGGTTCACATGAGAACCATCCAGAGTATGTGCAAGAGTATGATAAATAGCATGTCGATAATTTGGTGTTGCCCTTCTGAACAACAGGAAGTAAAACCTCTCTGCACAGTACGGCTCCATGTGTGCAGAGCAACAACAACACTCCTGTGATTTCTAGATGCTAACAGATTAAAGACAGCAGTAAACAAGCATCTTACCTGTTGCAGATGGGATGCAGTGACAAGACCTGCAGGACAAGACTCACTTATCATTATCAGACCTTCACAATGTGTCCCATTCTGAAATGTGGCTCTCACTACAACCAGTATCACCTAAACCTAACATCTCATCATTATGGACTTTTCACTATATTTTACAGTCACACTTGAAGTGCATTAAGTGTCGAACAAGATGATCTAAGGAGTCCCCTCAACTAAAACTGGGGAAATCTGCTTAGAGCTAAATGCGTATTACTGGGACAGAGGAAGCAGAAGAATGTTCTATCACATAAAATATCATAAAACCCATTGTGGTCAGTGTTTATGAGGTACTTTAATGAATACCTTAGGTGTTGACTAGACCCTACTTGCCTGATAAAGTTTGTCCATGTTGATGTGGTCTTGACCTGTAGCGTTGAGAGCCTTGTTTGCCGTTTCCCTAAGATGCGATCACATAACCGCAGTTTAATCAGTTAGTAAACATTATGGATCATCATCATGTGAGATGACTGACCTTCGATGGTCTGATGCAGGAGGAGGAAGCCAGTGGTCAAAGTTCGTCTCCACTCTGTACCATCTAAACAAATGAGGAAAGATTACATGTTCCTTCAATCCCATCGACCCTCCTCCCCCCCTGCAGATTCTCCTCACCCTCCATTTAAAGGCTCCAGGGGCCAGATGTCAGCGGGACCCTTTCGGTCTCTGGTGATGACGACCCCCTCTCCCGCTCGCACCCCGCCCACGATGTAGTACACCCCGGTGATGAGGGGGGTTTTGGACAGACGCATGACTGCATCCAGGAAGTCCTCGGCCTCCTCCAGGGTCTAAATGAGTCACACACGATTCGTTTCACTTCCCCAAGCTGTGAACAACACATTTCCCCACCGCTTTCCCGTAAAAAACGGACTCGCCTCCCTCACGAGCCAGCTGACCGGCGACCTGTGAAACAGGAACGCGGACACAACATTCTTCCACCAGTTCCACCAGTGCTCAGTCCCTGGTGAACCAGGAAACAAATGTTAAGAATGGGGAAAAGAATAAAATAAAATGCAGCATCTGTTCTGACCGTGAGATTCCCTCACCTCGCTGATCGCCGGATATGGTGAATTTGTTGGGACTCATTCCTGTCCACAAGCCGACATAACCGGCAAACGACGTCCCGTAGTACACCGCCTAAACGTCAGTATCAATAAAGGAGCATCAGAGTTTCCTCTTCCACTGGGCAAACGTTTAAATTACAGCTTTTTTATGAGTGTCGGACTGATTTAAGTACAGAACATAACGTTGCTAATCACTATTATAAAACTCTGAAGACAGTTTCAAATGTCAGCTTCATGGTAACCTTCTCTTTGTTTTAAACAAGTAGAACCCAACACACACAGTGTGACGTCGGCTCTACTTCCACTATAAATATGGATGCATAAAAAACAAACTTCTGAACATTCAGAAATTGGACACAAACTGCTAGAAGAAAAAGAGCCTGCTGATATATAAATATTTTGTATAATTTCCTTTAAACAGCTACCATGCTCTGTCACTTTGAGTTCATATTGTACCTTTCCATTCTTCTGGAAGACTAAATTCATGGTCATATTCCTCAGAACAGGATGAGGATAATCGAGATTCCTCCCGTGAAACACGTTCCCATTTTCATCTTGAGTCACAATGCTGGTGCAAAATCTATGAAGGCGGAAAGTTGGTCTTTGTTAGTGCTCCGTGGCTTCATGGCATATCTGTCGACATGCAACAAGCTGGCTTTGTTCATTTACAAATAAAAACATGTAATTGGAACTGTACGTACGCAGTGAATTCATAGGCAAAGTTAAGAATGATGGCATCAGACAGGTTCCCTCCCAAGACAGAGGCCAGGCCGCGGATTTCGCCGGCGTACGGCGGAGGAATGTATTTTTCCAGGGACTTCACAATCGGGATCACTGCGTGATGTACCCATTTTGGAACTGTTGATCTGTAATAGCAAAAAATAAATGAATAAATACATAGAAAAAAACACACAGTGGAAATTAATGTAAACGGTTAACAGAAGTTACTGTGTTTAAGTTGCTCAAATAAATCCACAGGTGTGCGTCCAGTTAATTCAAAATCAAATCTGAGGCTTACAAAGGCATGACATCGCCACTCAGGCTTTCACAAATTGTTCAAAAGCAAAATACTCAACCGTATGTAAATTTCTGAATTTGAAGAATGTCATAAATAAAGATGATTCGGAAACACTTTATTTGAAGGCATGTGCATAAAACTGACATGACACTGTCATAAACACGACATAACGCCTGTCATGAACATAAAGAAATATTTATGAATGTCTATGATTGTTGTCATGAAGTGTCATTCGGTAAATAATGACACTTTTAATGCAAAGTTACTCTAAAAGTTGCATTGAAAGTCCATTAAAAATGCCAACTTTGCATTAAATTGTCATTTACAAAATCATGCAAAGTTGGCACTTTTAATGGACTTTTAATGCAACTTTTAGAGCAACTTTGCATTAAAAGTGTCATTATTTACCGAATGACACTTCATGACAACAGTCATAAACATTCATAAAGACTTTTTTATGTTCATGACAGATGTTATGTCGTATTTATGACAGTGTCATGTCAGTCTTGTGTACACCCCTTCAAATAAAGTGTTACCAATGATTATTTTATTTTGATATAACAAATAGAAATAATGTTGATAGTCCTAACTGACCTAAAACAGGAAACGCTTAATTTTATTTAATGTCAAACAGTGAGAAGAAAAAAACAATGGTTATGTGTCTGTATTTTAATGGAATGTATGAATAAATGGTTCCAACTACACAGCCAGTAATTTGCAGCCTATGTATGTAGAGACGTTGTTACTCTGAAACTGCCAAAGAGTGGAGGTTTCAGTGTTTTATCAACAACAAAGTAAGGTTAAACCAAAATGGAAATTTTTATTTTTTTTTTAATCTGCGCTCTATGGAGCATGAAAGTCACCGGACCGGTATTAGAAAACTTCTGTGATGAGATTGTGGCGGTTGATATTTGAGATCTCAGGCATGTTGTACACAGAGGCCCATCGAATGAAGAGAAGGAAGCACACCCCAAAACTGTACGTAATAGCTAAAATCTGCAAATACTTGACACTTCCCCTAAATATTTTTAGAACATTTTTCTAAAAAAAACTATTAAAATATTGCTTATTTTAATAGTTCTGAAACCAAATACACCTTAGTGCAGAAATATGCACAGTGGAAACCATTTTAGCATTACCTCAGAAGCTAGCATCTACAGTCTTCCTTATTTCCACCCTTGGGAATACAAGGAAAATAAATTGCACTCCCGAATTGACTGCCAATAGACAGTCAAGTAGCATTGTGCCTATGTGTTTCAGTTTCTCAAACTGTATTTTCTGTTGAATATTTTAGATATTGTCTATGCAAACAATCCATGATTTCGCATAAATAATTTGGAGTAAGGCTTTACAGAATAGATGGTAGTCCACTGCATAACTTATCGGGAAGCCGGGGAAAATTGTGACAGCTTCAGGTTTCAGTTTAAATCCAATTCATATTTCTCTAGTAATTACAGCCATAGCACCAAAGATTGAGGCATATGGGGTTCCATTTGTATCAAAAATAAGTAGAAGTCATATGTGTAGATGTGTCGTTGCTATGTGTCGTTGGTCT
>NW_015114105.1:0-36650 GCF_001443285.1 Poecilia latipinna
TGAGGTGCACATGAGGGTCATTATTCATGAAAGAATCCACAAAACCTTGTGTGTGCATTGATGAGAAGACCTTTATTACAGCTATTGCTAGTAATATTACTGCTAAAAATCATTTTGCTGCAAGAAAACTGTGAATGAACTACTGTAAAGACAGCATGTAAGAATATGTTTTCCTCAACACATTTGAACAAACCCACAAACATATTGATAACTGCTACAAATATTTATATAATAATCATAATACATTTCCAAATCATTACTTCCCTCTTACATACACAAAGTAAGTGGGGATTGTCAATAAAACATTGACTCAATATATAATTATTACTTCAAAGCAATCAAAATTCAGCTAACAACCTGAATTTTTATAATTCTCAATACAATCCAAAAATAGCCCTTTCCTTTATCATTGGTCTGATTGAAGTGCAAATGAGCTTCACGTTGACTGCCAAGTAGCAAAACCTCTCTGTCAACTTAACTAGGAGTCGAAGGATGGTGTGAATGTATACTTAACTCCCTGTCACTTAGAAAGGCGTGCACCCTGAGCCTCCATCAAGAAGAGCTAAGTAAGATGGAAGACGAGCAGGCTTTGGTTGGAAAGGAGACGGGAAATGCCACCTTTGGTGAACTCGCTTGGGACCAGAAAAAAAAAAAAAATCCCTGAGACTTATTTGAATGTCGTGCTAAGGGTGAGACGATATGGGCCGTGTGTGCGTGCGTGTGCGCGTTTCACCCATTTAATATGATTTCTATTGCAGAAATCTTAGGAGTTTGGCTGTTTGAGAGATTTACTTCATATTCGGAGCAGTCACAGGAAAATCCCTTATTCTGGCTCATCTTTTCCTCCTCGTTTAAATCTCCCACCATGCATTGGCATTGCAAACTACATCGTAGAAACAGAGGAAATCAAATCATCTACGTCTTAAACCATCAGGCGTCATGCAAAAAAAAATAAAATAAAATAAAATAAAATAAAGCTGAAAACACAGGCGTTAGACACAGGAAAGTGGGAGGGAAATGTTTTATGTATGAAGCACTGTTTCAATATAAAGCAGAGTACATATATTTAAGCTCTTCTAATTATCTGGAGGATTCAAATACAAGCAGAGACAGCTTTGTGGTCTAATTTACGTAAACTTGTTCCATTATATAGGCTGCTGAGAGCATCATTACGAAACGGCTTGCTTTTGAGACTCTTTCGTCTCATTTGCTCCGTGTGTTGGATGTGTATCCTAATGAACGCCTTACAACAATGTGACCTGCCAGCGCAAATAATTAACCTTAAGTGAAACCAATTACATACTTCTCTGCCATCGCGACAGTCTCCAAAATGCAATCATGTATGCTTTTCCCCGGCACCGTTTGGCTGGTGAAGAAAACCAAACGGTGGCTGCTCTGTAGCAACAAATGGACGCTGAGAAGTCTCTTTATGCTCAAAGAGACATCTAAAGAGGAAGAAGATAAACAACAATTATACCGCTCTCCCTGTCAGCGCAGCATGCCTCGGGTCAGTCCATTTGAGATCACCGCTCGGTGCGCTCTTATGCTGGAATAAGAAGTGCACCCGTTCGCGGCCGGGCTTTTTGACTGGCAGTTGGGACCTGGAGACTGCATGTGTGTGTTGTGAGCTGCCTGCGAATGCAGAAAGGAGGGAGGGAGGGTTATCCAGACATAAACTTCCGCTGTCAGCATGGGCAATCATGGCACTTCATTGTCCAGCAGCATCATTACAATATGGTTATCATCTGAGCTTGAGTCTGACACCTTCTCCAGGACCTCTCCAATCACCCCCCACCCTCCCCTTCGCAGCCGCATAGTAGGCTTCAGTACCAGGCAGTCAGGGCAAATCTCTGCTTTGTGCTTGTCTGCCTTAATAGACTGGATGTCACTTCTGCCTGTGGAATGTGCCCGGTCTTCAGCTGTCAGTCAGAGGCGCGGGTGTCAGGCCGGAGCGTGGCTGGAGCCGTCTGGATTAGAGGGTAGTTACCATAGCTGTCAGATTACTGACAGCCTGACACCCCCTCTCCCAACTTCCTTTTATTGTTTCTTTGTTTCTCTCAAACATCCTCCAGATGGGGAGAATTACCAACCAGAAGACGGAGATAGAAAGGAGAGCGAGATGGGAGGAGGAAACAAAAGCCGAGACGGGTTTTTAAAAGTTCTATGCCACGTTAGTTTTGTGATGAAGGAAGGCGCGTTTGGTAGATTCTTATGAGACTACACCTATTCCCACCTCTCCTTGTTATCTTTGGGATTCATGTCAAGATAGGTGATGGCGTTGGTCATTAGTGTTCTTATACCCAACAGACCGTCTTAGTTAGTACTTTGAGGAAAGCCTCATCGCCGCTGAATATTCACCTCCAGGACTGCACCTCTCCCGTTCATCTGTAGAGCTGTTCTTTAATTTTGTCTTCCCTTTTAGGACAAATGAACTGGTTTAATGTTGAGATGTAGACAGGCATGATAAAAATCACTTAGACAGTATGAGCTATAATGAATTAGAGGATCATCCGTGGTTTCTGGAAGTATTTTAATGATTGAAGAAGCTGTGGGCAGGCTACGGGTCAGCACTCCTCTCCTACTCCTTTTATTTCCATCCCTTTCATTTCGGTGACCCTTTCTGGGCGACACTGTCATTCTGTCTTTGCCAAATGAGGAATGGAATAAAAGCGGTCTTCTGTATTCAAAAAAGGGATGATAAAGTACATTTAAAAGTCTGCTCTGCTTTGCATTTTGGAGATTTTTCTTAAAACTTATTTTCATCAGGAGATAGAAAACATGAGGAAACAAATTAAAAAAAATCTTAATTTGAGAATATTAAACAGCGATCATCACTAAAGCTTTAAACAGTGACGGTCGTTGTGAGAATGGCAACCTGGACGAGCCTGGCATGGTCAGTAGTGTTTACTATTCTGCTGTAAACCTTACAAAACAACCTGACCTACATGTATTTATTTCCAAGCATTAAGTAGCTTAAGTGACTTGTGGACTTGGAAAGGGCTATCCAAAAACAAACGTCCCAAAACAACGTGACCATGCGTCGACCGTCTAACTTTGGTCCAACCATGCTGAGCCCTTTAAGTGCACGACCCTCACAATGAAACCTGGTGGTGGCAGGAATGTTTTTTTGACCTGGGAGATGGAAGTTTTGATGCAGTGGATGCAGTAAATTACAAGACAATGCTTAAAATATACTTGCTTGAAGGTGCAAAAAACCTTGGAACTGATTTAGAGGTTCACCTTCCAGTGACGATAAGCATCCAGGCAGAGCTGCCATGGTTTTGATCAAACATTTTCATACGTCACCCAGTCAGTAAATCTATTTAGGAAACCGTGACTACAAAAATTATGTTTATTCTGCAAAGAAGACTACAAAATGAGTCTGTGTAAATCTATGCGTAAAGTGTATGGGTATACATCAAAAGCCTTGCAGGTGTTTTTCAGAAGGAAAGTTGGTCTTCCAAAATATTGACTCGTGGGCTGTGAATAAAAAACACATGAACGCTACACTTTCAGTTATATATTTGGAAAATATTTTGAAAATCATGCAGCATTTTCCTACTACGCTATTATGCAGCACTTTAAAGGTCTGATGTGTATAACCTCCAGTAACTAATCGGAAATACAGTGAAGTTTGATGCTCCAATGTGACAAATTGTGAAAAAAAGTTCAAAGGGCAGGGATACTTTCACAAGGCAGAGTAGTTACACTGATGCAAAATGAAAGGAAATGAGGTCTTATGTGCGTAAAATACACGGATACATCACTTCGACCCCTGGCCGTCGGATTTTACCATAAAAATAACGGAAGGCAGATTACAGTTCGCCCTGACCTCCAATCTTCTCTAACAAGCCCTGCTACTAAAAATCAGCTGTGCCGTCATGTACGGGTAAAGATAATGAGGGCCGCTGCCTGAGGAGAAGCTGGATGCAAAACAATTATGGTTAGTTACATGAGCACAGGTTAATATTCTCTCATGTCCCTCCTTTCTCACATTCCCTTTTGTCTCACATCAGTCTTAATGAAAGTTATGAGACCTGTCCACAATGATAAGCAGTCACTCAGGCGTACTCTGTGCCGAGGCTCACACATTATGCCTCCCCCTTCAAGCCTATGTTTTGCATTGCCTAAAGCATCTATTAAAATCCCCTTGTAAAATTCATAAAACAAAAATGTGGTGGGTCAAGTCTAGAGGGAGCCAAAGTAAGCTGCTTATTAGCAGGGAGTCGAAAACACAGATCCAATTACACATCCTGAACAAGGAGCACTAAGAATCAGCATTGGGGAATAAGTATTTTCCTTTTCTCTCCCCTTCAATTGGCCTAGGTGCAGAGGAGAGGGAGAGAGGTATCACAGAGCGAGATCCACGAATGGTAATTACACTGTGAGTGTTTAGTGCATGAAGCTGGAGTTGGAGCCATTCAAGTAAAAACTCATGTAAATCTTCACTTTCCTTCAGATAGTAAATTGGTGGGGTTTTAGAGGAATCCCAGTAGAAGAGGAGGAGAGGGGCCGCGCGGAGAGGAGCCATGAGCTCCAGAGATATGTAAAGAATCTCTGTCTGGAATTTAAAGGGCTACAAATTAGACCTGACATTAGCCCTTTTCTTTCACAGAGCAGGCAGAATGTGAATGAAACAGAATAAATAACTGTAAGACGGCTTTTCCCTCCCTTCTTATAAGATGACATTAATCCTTTCATGTGCAATGACAGCTTACAGGGGTTTGACCCTCTCCCCTGACAGCCATATAAAACCAGGAGATTTCTTAAAATCCCACCAAGAACAAGCTTTTCTTAATAAGAGGTCCTGATAGAGGTCTCCACCTCACGTTTAATACACCAATTTACGCCACCGTTCAACAGATGGCTCTCATTAAACCCAGTGACAAAATTGTGAATTTTAATTCCTGTTTTTAACTTGAATCATTCTGCGTCTTTAACAAGCAGAGAGCATTTTAAGATTTTTATTTTTTTTTCCTTCCTGTGTAGTGGAGGCTGAAGTGTCCTCCAAGCGTACAATAGTGAGAGCATTTGAGCCCTCTGAAAGAATAAAGATCAAAGGCGTAAAGTCCTCGTGCCGCTGCCGGGTTTAAGCTGTAACCAGCGCCGGCGCTGCTCTTCACATCTCGGATGGCGCATAGTGGTGGGTGGCGAGCTGACTGATTGCCAGGAGTGCACTGTGAGCGTCGCTCCCTTCTTACACAGGACCGTGATGTGGGTGCAGGGTGCGGGCAGTCCGCGTGGATCCACGATCCGAACTACCACCGTGCAGCGACAGAGTGGCGTATTCCTTAATGAATTTAGTAAAAAGAGAAATAGCTCAAAGTGGTACTTCGTCTACACAAATGGACAATTTGTCACATTTTCAGGCAACAAAATGTGAATCGAGGAGATTTTTAGCCAGTGTGTTCATAAAAATTGGGTTCTCATTCAAATGAAATATACAGGATATGTAAAATAAGAAGATAAATAGAAAAATAAACATAAATAATTTTTTCCTACAAAATACCTTCTAATGTAATGTAATAGGACCTCTGCTAATTACTACATAATTATCGTTGACATTTTATAATTTATGCTTATCTTTTTTTTAAGATGACCAGAGTGATTTGAACTCAAGGAACTGCAACAATTTTTTCTACGACTGATATCAGTTCAAACAAAGCATTTTGGCAAAATATGTATGATTGGCTATTCAACGGGAGAAAGAAAATTACAAATAAAAGTTTTATTTTTTCACAATAGCGTCAAATTTTTCGCCGAGGCGTTTTTAAGTTTATACATTTCATGATTTTTTTTTTTTTTTCATTTTTTTTGGGCTGATCACAACTTTCATGACTTCCTGTTTCCATGAAGTAAAAATTTTACATGACAGAATAAATTGACCAAATTGTCTTCGAAATGGGAGACGTGAGCCAACTTTCAAAATGTTCAAAAATGACAGCAAGAAAATTGTTATTCACCTAAATTTGTCTACAGGTGTTTTTAGCACATCTTCACTGAGGGAGCTGATATGTGTGAAGGGAACGGTATGTTTTATGTAGTCATAATGGAGTTAAAGTTGCAATGGTCCTAATAAAAATATATTTTAGTCTCACAGCAGTATATAGGCAGTGGTGTTTTTAAAAGGATAATCAGTCATTTTATCTGTAGTCTCAAAAGTAAAGCAGCATAAAAAGGATGACAATATCAGCAGACTCTTGTCTCCTGAAGAGGAAAAGCACTACCTACTTCAATAAATAAGAAGCAAATCATTATTTATGACATCATAAGATAATGTTTGTATAAGTCGTAGTCATATTTTTGAGATTTTAGTTTCTACAATTGTAGAAATTCCCTTCAGGTTTGGTCCCTCTGGACGTAGATATTAGCTACAACCTCCATATAAGCTGGATTTATACTAAATAAAGATGCCAAGAGAGTTGTTGACTGCAAGTAAGATACTGTCTGCTTTTAATTTCTTTTAGAAATCCAAAAGTCTCTCTTCAAGGCATCACTTGTTTATTCTGTCATCTCAACCTGTCTATCTGTTCACCTCAGATTGTCGTATTCTGTAAAAATGACAAACTATATTATCCCATTTTCTACTCTCTATTACATCCATACATGCATTCCTTTGCTTTACAGCCAGGCACACTGCAGTTATGTCAGGGGCTAAGCTAAGTGCAAGGGCCTCACATCCCTTAAATAAATGTTAACACAGCGGCATGAGTTAACAGAAGTGGCTGCACAATTACCAGCCGGTGATACACCGTTGACATTATCAAGCGGAAACCGACGTCGCAAATGGTCCTCCCCTTGAAAGCCGCCGCTAAATGGCCACTTTATATTCCATCACCTTAGATTTTCCTCGTCCGCTTAACCCTCCCCCATCCAATCAATTTCATCTCCTGCCGATGAACCGATACAAATGCAATTCCCGTTTCCGCGGCAGACGGCAGGCGAAAACAAAACTGTGAAAGATGTGCAGTCCAAAACAACATCTGCTAGTCAAAGAGCGCGGATTAATTGGAAGTCTTTGTGCTGCAATTTCAGCTGAGTGCAGTTTGACTAACATCTTAACCTACTTAGTGCAATTAGTGCTTCATTAGAGAGGCTAACTAACTATTGCTTCTCTCCATAATGATGTGCAAGAGTGTAGACATAAAAGTACATAATCAATGGTTTCCAATTACTCCACGAGTGCAACCACTATTTCAAATAAACTGGATAATAATATAGAGCCATTACAAAGTCTAAGGTAGCAGAACCATTTAATTGCAGCACAGTTCTTCTCAGCACCAAGATTTTTCCACACTAATGAAGTGTCATACAAAAAAAAAGGCTGTATTGATTTTTTTTTCCACCACACAGCCTCCACCACAAATATGTAATTATCCTTTTTATATCTGGCAGGGGATTAAAGTAATCTATAGTATCTAGCCTTTGCGCTTCCCTGACAGGGATTGTGTGGGGCTTTTACCCTTTTCAAAATATGCAGCTTCTTTTGATGAATGAACTTTAGACAAAATGATGTTCTGTTCTATATTGTTTTGTCTAAAAAGCTCTATTCTGAAGACATCATGCAGCATGTACAGCTGCCTGAGCTTTCAGTACACTATCATGGCATTTCAAGCCCTGTCATCCCCGAGGCAGGCAGTTAGAGCCAACACACACGCAGACAGATAGCTTTCACAATCGAACACGGAAATAGAAACAGCTCCTAGCTTTTTTGTTTTTTGTTTTTTCAAATAGAAACGTAGCTTCTTCTTTTTTTTCCCCACATCTGGTTAATAAGGTTAATTTCATCCAATAATGCATCCATGAAAATCACATTTTTTCTCCAGAGAACCACAGAGGAGCACCCTGCTGTTCACTGTCAGGCACATCCACGCTCATCCACAGCCTTCACATAATAACAGCAAACGTCCACTTAAACTTTGGGCTAGCTCTTCTCTCTCTCCCCCTCTCTCTCCCTCTCTCTCCGTCTGTCTTTGTATCTTCAGACCTGAGATGGACGAGCAACCTTAAGACTACCCCACGCTGAGCTGCCCTTCACGATAATAAAAAGCCATTACCTTGACCGCTGACACGAGGCCAAGTGTGAGGGTCAGAGTGATATTTATTGATGAAACTCTGAGCTCCCAATCTGCTGCACTCAGTGCGCATCATACAGCTGTCAGCACAGACAGGGATCAGGCAGCATGATGGCCCTCGACATGGCCCATCTATAATTTATGAACTACACAGAAAACAACCAGGAGACAACAGAGAAGCCCCCCGGCTGCCCAGGGATTACCCCGCAGCCCGGCTAAAGAGATCTGAACGAGAACCAGCTAAGGGCCACTGCGGGCCACACTGATATGGGGCGGCAGGTATGAGCACAATAACCGCTGTTCCATATTCAGAGGGGGGCCCTCGGCGGGATCCGTCTCTCTGGAGGACGCTGTTGTGAATAATATAATAGACAGTGTTTACAGTGGGAATGTAAAGTGAGTGCGCTGGTGCATCACACAGCCCAGCACACTTCAGCTGAGCCCTGTAAATGAGCTAACAGACGGGGCAGGAGATGTAAAGTTTTACACTTTATTCTACAAGAAGCTCCAGGAAAGCCCCGAGGCAAAGGCAGTCGAGAAGGGCCATCACAACCTGGAGGTGTTAAATGAATGTTTTTAGGGGAGTTTCTTTTTTCTTTTTTTCTTTGTTGCACTGTTAAGAGTAGTATTTGGAACATAATTAGTTTTCTCATAACATCAAATCCCGTTACGTAAATAATTTCAGGTAAATTTTCCCAATTAAAGGTTTCAACCATGACAAGCATGAACATGATAAAAATATATATATATATTGTTAATAATAATACAATTAATGGCTAGTGAGTGAAGGAATGAGACGAGCTATGCGAGCAGCTAAAATAAGTTTCCTTTCAGAGACAGGGTGAGAAATTCGGTCATCCAGGAGGAACTCAGAGTAGAGCCACTACTCCTCCACATCGAGAGGAGCCAGTTGAAGGGATTCAGACATTTGGTTAGGAATGTTGCTTCCTGGACGCCTCCTTGGTGAGTCACGTTTCACTAGGGGAAACCCAGAGGAAGACCCAAGAATATGTTTCGCAGGTGGCCTGGGAAAACCTCGGGATTCCCCTGGTGGAGCTGGTCCACGTGATTGGGGAGAGGGAAGTCTGGACTCCTCTGCTCAGACCCCTCCGCGACCTGACCCCGGATTAATAGGTGGCTGGACAGGCAAAAATATCTTGAGACTTGCTGGTTTGTATGGGGCTTTGACTGCCTATAATGATCAGTCAGCATTAGGCTGAATACAGCTGGTCATTACAGGGCAACATGGAGACACAAATATGCAGGCATGTTTTGGACTGTGGGAGGGACGCCTGAGTACCAAGAGAGATCTCCACACATACACAGAGAGAGAGAAAAAAAGTGCTAAATGTAGCTTCAACGAGAAATATGTAGAGTGCTAGTAAACTATATCTGCTCCCTCAGAGAGATCTTTTGTTTCCGATTTTGTTGTATAGTAATGTTTCAGATCATCAGAAATATCAAAATATCAAACAAAGATAATCAGACATAATTTCAAAAGCAGGTTCCAAATTATGATTTCATTTAGGGAAAAATGCAATCTTAACCAACCTGACCTTGTTTAAAAATTTAGTTTCTCATCGTGAAGCAGCTGTGACGAGTTCAGTTTCAGGAGTCATGCCTAGTCCTAAATGCCAGAAGGCATTTAAAATAAAGAAAATCCCAAATATGAAATGACATGACAACATGAAATAGGCCAATACGTCTCAAAAAGCAACATTACGTTCTGGTCTTAATAAGTTTAAAACCAAATGATAGACTTGCCACAAAAATTAGTCATACTCCTAAAAATGTGAAGAAGAAAAAAATGACTAATATTTTTTACAAAAACTTTATTTTAAGTTAATAAGAGTGTTGAGAAACTTTGACTTAGTAATACTTGACTTTGCCAAGTAAAACATTTTGCTGAATTTTAAATATTCTGTGACAAAGAACTTTTTTCTCATGGGCATCCTTCAAAATGGGAAAGACAATAGAATGTAAGTTTCAAATAAAGCAGATGTGTTTTGATTTTGACATGCCAAAGACAGCAAGAAAATAAATACCAACATTTTCCCAGATTTAAGGTCAGTGAAATAAAAAAAAGCAGGAAATTTGCCAATTATTTTATTTTACAGTTTTTAACACATCTTTACCAGGGCTTCAAATGTTTTGTAGAAGTTTTATTATTATTATTATTATTATTATTATTATTATTATTATTATTATTATTATTATTATTATTATTATTATTATTATTATTATTATTATACCTTGCTTGACACTTTATAATGGTCACTGTTATGAAAGAACAACAAAGTAAATAAGCATAAAAAAATGTTACCAATCACAATCAAAACATTGATTTCAGCAGATTTCCCACTGGAACAGCTTATTGTTGCTATACCCATTTTTTGTAGTGTATTTTAAATCCTGATTGGCTTAGTGTTCGCTGGAAACTTGGGTGGAAAATACACGTATCGTCTTTCTTCAGACACTTGAATATTATGCTTCCATTCTAAAATCCCCACCAAGATCAAATGCAATCCTTCATCAGCCAATTGCACTGACACCATCCTATTATCCTCTGAATTCATCTTTCCATGCCGCGGAAAGACATACATTGTTTCTGATCAATAAATAACCACATAATTGAATACCGTTGCATCTCAAATAAAGCCCTCATTTACCAAGCTTCAGTAAACAGGCTTGATTCTTTGGCAATCTGCCGCTGACATTTCAAGACTTCGCACACATTCAGGGAAGTGTCAGTGCGCGGGCCTTCTGTAGCCCACTTAGGCTCCCCCTTTTTCAATATGGAACCACCTCCACCCAATAAATTATTCTGGGCATCTCCAAAGTCATTACACATTTATTTTGATCTCGCATCATAATTCACAGCTTGGCGCACAATGCATTCTCTCAAAATGCATGGTAATTCCTCGGGTGCAGAGCAAAGTTATGATTCATTTATACCGGAGTGACAGCATAATGCAGAGACGTCAAAATCCATTAAACTGTTCAACGTCTTGGGGTTTATTTTTAGATGCAATTGAGATTTAACTGATGGTGAAAAATATACAGTCAGGTGTGTTTACCTCACCTTTGGAGAGAATGTGTTACGGTTCCAATTAATTTGTTATTCCTGTCACTAAAGGCATTGTCTGTGTCAAAACTGTCACAGCGCTTTGGGCTTTGTTTTCTGGAGAATGGCATTTAATTTCAGCACAGGCTTTCATAACCGCATACATTTAAAAGGTGTGCATTTGATTTAGAGATGCTCATAACTTAATACGTGTTGATTTGATTGCTCATCACAGCGGCAGATTGCAAAATTGCTAGCTGTTGCTTTAACTATTGAGCTGGTTAAACGATCGTGCACATTCAGTTATTGTACAGACGCCTCCAGAGATGACCGCTGTAGACAATAGATGTGTTAAATTAAATGATTGGGGAAATTATGTTACTGTTTGATATTGTAAGTCGACGAATACTTTTCACTGCAGAAGGATTTCTGTTATGCGCACAGCCTAGCAAAGTATTCATACTCTAAACAGTTTTCACATTTGGTCCACCACAAACTTCAATCGACTGCATTCAGTTTTCAAGTGATAGGCCAACACAGTAGCGCATAATTATGAAGTGGAAGGAAAAATGTAGTTTTATAAATTGTTCATCTACATTAAAATAAAAAAAAAATCTGAAAGGTGTGGCATTCATATCCAGTTGGCCTTCTTTAATCTGATACACGTAAAGAAAATCCAGCTTAGATAAATATTTAAAAGTAACGTAATTACTTATAGAGCTTACATGTAGTTTTCATCTTCCTACAAAGACAAAAAAAAATGGCATCACGAAGATAAAGGAACACACCACAGTAGTAGTGAAGGAGCTTAAATCAGGGTTATGTCAAGAAAACAACACCCCACAATTTGTACATCTCACCCAGCCCCGCTCAAGTCAATCATCTGGAAAATAAGAGCGTAACACAACTCCATATTCCACAACAACATGGCTGTCCACCTAAACTGGCAGGAGCAGAAGCCAATACACCAATGGTAACTCTGGAGGAGTTGTAGTGAACCAAACCACAGGTGGAAGAATCTGTGAACAGTGTGGGGGGGAGATGTGGTGGAAGAAGCAAGCAGGGAACCTGGTCAGGGTTAAAGGAAAGATGGATGGAGGCCAGACTTGAAAGAAAACCTTTTGCAAAGATTGTCCAAACTTCCATGAGGTTGACGTTTCACCATCTAGCAAAATATTGACCACAAATTTACAGCAAGAGATAGATTGGAATTGTGTGCATTGAAGCATATTTATGTTACAACGACCCAGTCAAAGGCCAGAGCTAAAACAAAATCAAAATAAGTGGCAAAAATGAAATACTGATACTCTTGATCAAATGTCACTGAACTCCAGGTATTTTACAACGAAGAATTGGCAAAAATCTCAGCTCATGTGCAAAAAATGATGAGGACATACCTCAAAAGATTTGCAGCTGCAATTGCAGCAAAAGGTGGATCTGCAACGCCTTTACTCAGACTGACTGAATAATAAAAACTCGCCACACTTTTAAGATTTTAATTGTAAATATCTGAAAAGCATGAATCATTTTGTTTCTACTTTACAGTTATGCACACTTTGTGCACATTTGCACAAAGGGTGAAATTCCCAATACAATGCATTAAGGTATGTGTTTGTAAAGTGAGAAAATGTGAAAAATATGAAAGGCTTTAAAATAATCCAGCCTCAAATGTGCCTTGGCTGCCTAGCTGTGCATATTAGTTTGTGCAGATTACAGGAACCAGTTCTTGTAAACTCCATTTTGCTGCTGTTCTTTCCTAGGAAAGCCCACAGGAAGACTGAGCATGGCTCGCTGTTCACTGTCTGCAAGAGGAAGGGCAGCCAGGAGGGATTTTTTCCCCCCTTTCTTCTACACAGATTTTTTTGTGTGCAGTTATGGTCCATCATTATTAAATGTCTCTTGTTGGATGAGAGAGGCGCTTTATCAAAAACAGCCATTCATCAGACACTGCGCGAGACAGCTCACATCTGACCTCTGCAGCAATAATGCCGCATCAAGTAGGCCAACTACCTAGTTTAGCGGCAGAGCAGGGAGCAGGGGCCAGCTCCAAGATTAAGTGTGCTGTTTCAGGTTTTCATTCCCAGGGGCTCTGCTGGCTGATGTTGTATTGATTGCAAAAGTTTACCAGTAAGTATCACAAACAACAATAGCCAGGTCAACGATCGGTGATGCCTGAACTGCTATTCCCCGGCGGAGGGCTGCACGTTCAGGGCTAAAGCACTGCCATCATCATGCCTGTGTGCAGGGTTCAGAGGGGGTTCTCCTGAGTTGGGGATGGGGTGGGGGGAAGAGAAGTGTGCTGGCTGTTCCTACTGACATTTAGGAAAGCGATATGTCAGTGTGAAATGAGCAAGCGTGAGATAATTATAAGCCTTTGCATTATAAAAGGCTGCATCGACAAACTGTCGGATTGGCCTTCCTCGGAGGCTTCCAGCACTGTTAGGTACTCTTATATAGGTTACCCCTCATCCCATTTAATGGTTTGGGTATTTATTTTACCATCAATTGTAAAGATGCCTTTCTGCAAACATATGTGGCACAGGAAAACCTATTTCAAAACAACTCACTTCCCATTTTTATGATGGCACGTCTGAGAAAGGAATTGTTAGCACTAAACAATATTTTCTAGAAGCTGCACTCTGACATTGGTGAAAGAGCTGAGCAGTAAAGAAGACAATTCACCCTGAGGCCATCTCCAGCAGGCTGAATGATGGTGCATCCTTGGCCCTGCATGGGGGACAGCACACAGCCCTCTATCACAACGCTACCGGACCATTACCCAGGGACTGAAACGGCCAGCAACACCGACCAGGCCTGCTCCGCTGCCCCATGAAGCTAATCATGTGATTTGATGCAATGACAGAGTAATGACACAGATTGCTGGTGTGTTCAGCTTCCCCCTGCTGGAGGCAACACAAGGAGATGGAGAGCACACAAGGCTGTCTGAGCCAGAACCTGAGACATCCCATTTAAGGGCAAACCGGAGAAGATGCCCAAGTCCTCTCACTAGTGAAATCAAGATTAATGGAGCTGCCGAGGGAATGTTTTATGTCCTTGAGTAACTATGTTTCACTTAATGAGGGACATTAGCCATAATAAAACTACTCAGAAGTACAAGCCGTTAATTAATGCCTCCACATTACCACTGAATGAAAATGAACCGAGTTGTGGGACCCATTGGACCAAATACTGAAGGTGCTCGTAATTTCCACAGCTTTGAGCCGCAAAGATATAAATCCCCATGCAAAACCTGTGATCAGTGCAGTACAAATTACGAGGGGAAAAGGGGGGCTTTGACCCCCTAAAAAAGCGGTTTGAGGTAAAAATAACAAGGAAATATGACACACTAACATTTTTAATGTTACCTTCTTTATAGCAGATATAAATAACTGAAAGAAATATGTACAACCACCACAGATTTAAACATATTACACTTAAACCTCTTTGATAAAGTTGCTAATTTCTTCAAAAATCTTCTTAATTTGTCTGCTACTAGAACTAGCAAGAGGCGGTCATGATGTGGAGTCCACAACGACTGCGTCTTCTAAAAAGTAGTTTCTTTGAATACAATGTCTTGTTATAGTAACGTTAAAAACAAAATTAGTCTTTAATGGAGACATCCAACACATAACTTTGTATTTCATTAATCAAAATGTGTTGACACTAGTGCACATGAGCTAAATAAAGGCTTAAACTAATCCACTTTTAGGCTTTTCCTTCCTTAACTTAGTTACTCAAAGTATTTAAGGCTGAGTGCTAACCTACTGCTATAAGTTTAGACAATTATTAAGTCTCTGCTGCAGTTTTCTCTTATTACGCTGATGTTATTACCTCATATGCAGCTTCTGATGCAGCTGGGAAAAATGAGTAATGCCTTTTTCTTAAATGAAATGCTAAATAAGAACCTCAAAATCAAATGTTAGCTTCTATCTCTTGTTTTCCATTTTCACATTTTATTTACCATTTTAAACAGTTGAACAACAATCAAAATGTCTCTGTCATAAGGCCAAGAATTTTTAATAACTGTTTTCAAACAGCCCCAATTAGCAAAAAAAAAAAACAAAAACAAAAAAAAAAAACAGTTTAGGTGCCAAGACAACTTAAATCATTTGTGGCTAGTAATTGTAAGTTCATTTTGTTATCAGGTAGTGTTCAACCAATGATTAAAAAGTCCACAACCTAAAAGCCATTGTCAGGAAATCCTCTAAAATCTAAGAATGTTTCAAATTACTCAAAAAGACAATACACAGTCAAGATGACTTTTTTCACAATTTAGAGTTATATCTGATCAATTACCTCTATAAAATGTCACACACAATGAATTATCTGTCACTCTCTTAGGGCAATAAGTTGGAAAGAAAGTTGAATTAAAGTTTGTAGAATGTTTTTTTTTTATTTTACTCATATTTAAATATTCTGAAGTAAACAGCTGTAATTGTCAGATCCTGTGCAGGGTTCTTGATAAATTAATGTGAAACTAATTACGTCAAGGATGCTTTTTAAATAGAGAAGAATGTGCAAGACCTCTAAATAAATCTCTCTAGTTCTGCATTAGACATCTAAAAATTACCTCTAAGAACACTTTCATGTTGGCTATAATCCCGACTGTAATGTGGCCTCGTTAGGAAAGCACTTCTGGCCCACACCAGTTGTAACACAGGAAAGGCCTCAGGCACCACTGGAATTAATTACAGACAAAAGCAACTGTGTTTGCAATTGTCATGCCAAATTTATCACTAGCCACTTAATGTGCCTCATCTGAAGTGATCCACACTAGCTGAATTGCCCCTGGGCGTCTATTCTTCGTCTTGCTGGGGCGAGGCGGGAGCGCTTAGAGACCGTGTCTGTGTGGCTGTGTGTGTGTGCATGGGGCACAGTCTGCATCTGCTGGGGGCCTGCCTAAATCCTGAGCTGGAGGCGGTGAGTGCTAACAATGCCCCCAGCAAATACAACATGTAGAAGGTGTATAACAAATGTCAACACCCCATCCACACCCCTTGTCAGCTCTCCACCCACCCAGCTGGAGTCTCCAGGGTGAGGTTCAAAGCCAATCTTGACATCTTTAATTCTGTCATTTTTGTGATGATAATCCTTGATGTGGTTGGATGGGGTGTCAGTAGCCATTTACACCACACCAAAGTACATCTCTACAGTATGTGAACAGAAAAATCCTTAAAGATCAGAGGAGTCTTTGAACAGTTCGCCCGAACGTACTTCACTTTAGTCAGAGAACTAGTACTAGTTTTGAGAAACATTCTGTTTCTCAAAATACTAAAGATCAGTAGCAATTAGAATTTGCTTGAGGTGATGCACTAAATACCTCAAAGGCTTTCAGCTTATGACAGTGACCACTGAATCCAGAAGGGTTTTATCCCCCTATTTTGTTTTAAGAAATAATGTAAAAGTCTCAATCACTAGTGCGTAACTGATACTATTAAAGTATTGCAGAAATGTTTGACTTTGTGAAAGTATTTTTTAGCGTTTAGTAGCCTATTAGCCAAAGTTAAAGTGTAAAGGTGAGTTATTAAACCTTAAAACCCACTTGGTGAATTTCAGACTCTAGTTTTGAAGTAAACATTTATCTGGACCAACAGTTCTCGATTGCAAAGCATCAAAGAAGCCTAAGCTGGTTTAAAGCCACTTATCTGACTGCATTTGGGTGGTCTTTAGCAAAAATACAGTTACAGACAAGATACAAATAATTTGTAAGTCATTAGCATCTGACTGTTAGCCACTAATGACACAAAAGTTAGCATGTGCTTTTTAGCTTCCTATAGGTGCTAAAGCTATTTCTTTTAGAGCAGCAGTGCAAAGACATCTAACCTCCATATATGGGGCTCCTACACTATCTACTGCAACACACAGCACCCTATATGTTCTACTCAAAGTAGAAACCCAAAATTTTACCATCTATTCTCAGCTATGTGAAAGGGGTTGAGTCTTCTTCAATTGTTTCTGTAAATCTTGTCAGCCAGTCCGACTCATGATGGCCCTTAACCAATTAATACCCCCAAGTGGTTTCACATTGCCCTTTCATTTCATTTTATTTGTATTTTGTGCCCAGAGCCAATAATATTACATTTCTCATCATTCATTAGACAATGTCCCATATGTGCGTCTTCGCAGACAGACGTAGCAACGCAGACTGCACCGAGCTGGATTTCTATATCGCACTATGTCATCATACTTTTAATAATCACCATGATTCATGACTTTGGTTAAATATTTCAGTGCAGCAACTAAGTTTTTTTGTATTTGCAGTCGAATAGAAATAGTTTTTGTTTTTTTATTGCTACTACAATGCTTTTCTGTTAAATGATGTGCAAATCTCAGTTTGCGTCATTTAGTTGCTTCCTTTAATCCCGTCACTTATGTGGTTGTTTATGTCAAAAGAACAAAGGCCGTCCCAAATGTGCACTTACACATAAGCCACCATTATCTTTCTGCTTGTGCAGCTGAAAACCTAATGCCTTAGTTCAATAATAACGCAGAGGGGACAGCTTGTTGGTAGCCCAGTGCACAGCAGAAAAAACAAAAACAAAAAAAAACAGAAAAGCTCCAAAGGAGACCTGCCTCTTTAAAACAAATAAGCAGGTGCTTTAGTTCAGGGCAGGAAAAATGCAGCGAAATATCTTATCCACAAGTGCATAATGTCTCATCAACACCAATCGGTTATCAATTAAAGCAAAAACCATCTCATTATATTAATGAATGGCCTCAGCTAGTAATAGGGCTGTCTTATTGATGTTCGAACGAGGTAAGCACAAAGCCTCTTACACAGCACCAAGATTCACAGCATCAGCAGCTGAGTGCAGATTTGCAAGGATGAAGAAAACAGGACAAAAAAAATTAGAAGCAAATAGAAATTGAAGGACACAACAGGCTACTCTCAGAGGAACTGCATTTATTTCAGCAATTGTCATGCAAGCCTTGTTGTAAGTAATAATGTGGCCTTTAATGACGGAATGATGGACCTGCCAAACACTGGCTCTGCCATACAGCGCCTGCATGTCCCCGTTGTCCGCTCCTCGCGTACCCATCTGGGACTCATTAGCATATCCCCGTCAATTCGCCGCCCGTTTTAACATAATCCATATTTGTTGGGTAAAGTCTAACAGCAAGGCTCCCATACAGCGGTCACAGAAAGCCATGACACACTTCAGGAGCCCCGGCCTGCATGAGGCATGCTTGGGCAGCAAAGCAATTCAAAAATGCAAAACAGCAGGGCATACCAACCCCTACCTTCTACCTGGAGGGACAAATCCCTTTTGGCCAGACATCTCCAGACTGTTACCTTGGTATTCCTCCACAACAGTACTTTTTGATTTTTATTCTAAGTGCTCAGGGAAAAAAGGAGGAAGAAGAACAAAAAGCAGCCTGCTGTCATAGCTGACAGTGAGAATGTAGAATACATTGGCCTGCTGAGGCATGTCAAAGTATATGCTTCACCTATCAGAGAATAATGCCATATTTTGATACACATTTGCTTGGTAAATATTCGTATTCAGATTCTTGAAGAAGCGCGACAGCTATAGATTGTGAGAAAAGAACGCTTTAAATTAAATCGTGACCCTAAAACAAATATGCATACATTTATTTTGTCTAAAACAATTTTGATGGACATCAGTTCAGTCAGAGGTAGTTCATCACATAAATATTGAACTACAATTTAAATTGAATGTTATGTACTGTGATGATTGGACTGCACTAGAATTAACTAAATTGACCTGAACAGAATCTGGTGATAAATGAATAGATGTGAATTGGATTGAATTTAAAGTATGCAGCAATACAATGCGCATCAATTGTGATCAGCTCCATAGTCTCTGCTGAAGAAAAACAAATCGACAACATGATGCTGCCAACACAATGTCTCATGGTGGGGATGGCGTATTCAGAGTGTCAGAGTTCTGCCAGACATGGTATTGACATGCGAGTCAAAAAGTTACATTTTATCTAAAGTGCACAACAAATAGTTGTACAGTAAACAAATTATTCCACCTGAGCTGCAAATCCATCCATTATCTCATTTCCAATTATCCAGCTTGTAAGTTTGGGTGGATGCCCATGAGTTGGTGGTTTTATTTTCAGAAGTTTGTGAAATGTCCAAAACTTGAAAAGATTTTTAACATTGCTTCTTCTCAAATTTACCCCTGATTTGTCTGCTGTGTTCATTGGTCATCATGATGCTGGTTTACTTGAACTGGATTCTTTTCTTTCTGTGCGACTAGAGTAACTGGGACTCAATGCAAATCCATGCCACACTTTATTATTTTCACTCCAGTTTATGGTTATGCACTACTTTGTGTTGGTCTATCACATAAAATCCTAATTATATGCATTGAAGTTTGTGGTTGTGTTAGCCTCTGTCACACATGGGTAACATCAGTCCACACTCTCATTTCTTTAGTTATGGTTATTCTGTGTTGTCATTAAAAGCTGCTTTATTCATGAATTTAATTATTTCAAGCACAACAGTGATTGCACACACAGAACAGAAGCACTGTGTGGTTTTTAACATAGATTCTGTTATACTAACTTTGTTTCTTTTTTTTGGTTTGTTTTTAGTGTTGAACTGAGGATTTTTAAATCACAATGGAAGCTCAGCAGGATTTCCAGGTGGTTGTGAGCTAGGAGGATGTTTTAGGTTTAGTTGGGTCAATTTGCATTTAGCTAGCAGTGATGTCTAGCTGTGCTTCCCCTATTGTTTGTAAATGATTTGACCAAGCTATTATATAAGTTACTCACATATGTGTTTTTGTGTTATGTCAATCTCATGGATTTGGCTGTATGTGTGTAGTTTAGATCTTTTTTTTTTGTTTCATTGAGTCAAACTTTTTATAGGATCACAAATTAATTTTTATATTTGCATTTTTAAATATTTTTGGATGAAATAAAAACCCATTTGTAAGATTTTCTTTCTGTTCTTTATGCTACTCTGTCTTTCACTGTGGTTATTACATGACAAATATGCATAATGCATTGTATACTTTGTTAAATCCAGACACAAACAAAACACCTCCAAGATCCTGATTAGAGATGCTAAGTGAACGTAGTTTTAATGAATATTACCTGGATCAGAAGTACGATAAATAAATGAAACCAGCCAAACATGAACTAAATAACAACGATTCCCCATATTTATTGTGGAGTTCTCCACAATAAATCTAAAGAGATTTTAGCAGTATTCCCTCAAACTCGTAAAAGCGACGGCTGTCGTGAGCCATCATCGCAGAAGCCTTTTGAGATATAATCTCGGAGAACTTTTAACCCAGAAATTTCAGACCTTCCTGTCAAAGAGAAAGCAGAAATCCTGGGATCATGACACTCAGCCGCCAGCAGTCACACTCCTCTATGCCGAGTGTTTCTCAAGTGCTGGACTATCTGGCAGACTCAAGGGCCAGCGACTGCATTTTTTTAATATTGGTTTAGCTGTCTTCTCTTCATGCATCTTGGCCAACATAAAACCACTGTACTAATTCAAGCATTCTCCCATCTTACCGTCAAAATGAGCTTACAAAATTAAACATTTTGTGTTGTGTCAGCTGTCAGGTGACACACACCGTGTTTGAACCAGAGCTCGGCTTATGATAATGATATTCACTCACAATCTATGGAGTATAGAAGATGCCAAATTAATTTTACGCTGGAAAATTTTTACATTTATCCTCCTTCAATTTTCCTGAGCCATACGCTTGAAAAAAATGACACAAAACAAACACATATCTCTCAAATCAAAGAGCATTTTGATTTTCTCGCCAGAGAGGTCAGCCAGTTACCCAGAGGTTCACACACCCCACCATGCCGTGCCCCCATACCCCCCCACACCTCTCCATCTGATTCCCCCAAACGAGGCAGTGAGTGGGACGCTTCTCTGAGGGATGTCATGCTGCATGTCATCAGCTTGGTTAAATTGCACTGCCAGTGGGTAAGCAGCAGGGGTCACATGAGGCCCAGTGCGGACTGCAACATGTAACGCATGGCAGCCCACAGTCTGAAGGCTGGCCAGTAATGACTCCAAAACATTCTGATAAAGATTGAGGAGCAGCTGTTTTCATCTAACACAACTCGTCTCAGACACGCGGTGAAGAGACGGCTATGTAAATCTCTGCGGTGAAACCGTACAAACGCTTTGCTTGTTTGCACAATAGTGATCAATATATCAATACCGACTCATCGGAGCCCGTGTGTTACATGATAATTGTTCAGGTGATGGTCTGCGCATGTTTTGTTTTAGGAAGGATTAAAAATCTTACAGTGTTGTTTCGGGAGCAGGTCCAAACATTTGCCCTTGTAAACACAAAGCAGCCGTGTGACTGGAAGAGGCCTCAGTTGGGCAGACAGCAGAGGGAGTTAACAAAGCTAATTAGGAGAGGCTGACATGTTAAAGTGAGCTGCGGCTCGGGAGTCGGCTCTATCACATATGTTTCCTTTGTGGTGGGTGAAGTGGCTCCTTTGTTTGTGAATTGATGGCGTTTCGCTCTGCCGTCCCTTTGGGTAGAGGCACTGACCTGCGGAGGCCCCGACAGTGAGAGGAGGCTCCTTCCCCTTTTTTTTTTTTTTTTTTTTTCCCCCTGTCTCTTCCAACGCCTGCAGCTCCAGCTGTCCCACTCTCTCCCAAACCTACACCTTCCCAGAACCATGGACGCACAACGAGATGGGCAACACCTGTAAAAGAGTGGACACCCCCTCAGCCCAGGCGCCTCAACGCAGCCTGCCCACCTGCTACTGCGCTCTCTGGGCCCTGCAGCTTAAACGCTCATTTTGTGCCTCTCAGCACGGGACTTATTGATATAAATAGCTGTGCACAAAGTGCACACTCTGTTTTCTCTTGGTCTGATGCAGTAGGTGTGTGTGTGATTATATTCAATGGCAGCCTCTTTCAGGTGAGGATGAAATATGAGCAGTTTGGACACCGGGTAAATGACAATCTCTGCAAGATTCACTGAAAATTATTACAGCACGTTTGACATTTATCGAAATGGACAACATGATTGGGGTAGCCGTCTTAAACAAGGATTCAATATCTAATATGTAGACACAATGCGCAGTGTATTAAACATTACAGATCCAGCAGTAGATTTAATGATGACCTTACCATTTGTCTTTATATAGCTTGTCCTTCCTCACTTTTGAATTGCACGGTTTGTCCTTGAATAAGACACTTTATGGCTGCAATGAAAGAGACAATTTAAAATCCAAATACAGTGCAGGTCAGAAGATTACATACACTCATCATGGGCATGAATGCTATATTTATTATGAGTTTCAAATGATGTATTATAACTTGTGTTTGTCTGGAATAAAATAATTTTATGACAAAAAGACTTGAAGAATTTTAAGCGAGATTTTTTTCTAATCAACCCCGGTTTATAATATGAATATGTTCACGTCTCCAATGATACTTGATTAAATGTCCAGTGGCATATAAAGATCACAAAATATCACAGAGTAATGCTATCAGGATCAGAAAAGTTAAACTGTGACATCAAATGAGAGGGTGAAGCCAAAATCAAATATAGCAGCTGCCCACATGGATCAGACAAATGTGTCCTGAAGAAAACTTCTAGAATCTGATGAGGAATAGACTAAAAATTTTGCAACAATGACAAAAAGACTATTATCAGGAGCCAAAACAAGAACACTGTAATAACTGCCAAGTATGGAGGTGGAGGTATGGGCCTCTGGGTCTGTTTTGCAGACACAGATACTAGAGGATTTCACAAAGTAAGTGAAATATTAAGGCTAGTTCAGCAAATTCAAGTTACTTCATTGGGTCGGCTCTTAACTCTTTAGCAAATGTGTTTGATTTTACAGGGATAATCTGGGGGTTAGGCTGAGTTTAAACACAAACTACGCCCACATGTAGCTACATGTGTTTATGTATTTGTGATCTAGTATGTATGTACGTATGCATATTTATATCTTATTTTGCAGATATAAATACACCTAGTAGCTAGTAGTTCCTACTAAGTCATAGTGTTTTATATGGCGAGCACAAGTTTAAATATTTAATTCTGAAATAAAGGCAAACATATTAAGCAAGAAAAAAAATCAGAAATCCAAAGAAAAAGAAATCAATATGAAATGGTGTTACTTAATACTGGAGAAGCAATTGCTACATTAGACAAGGTTAAAAAAAGGCCTCTCTCACCTTTTAAATATTTTAGGACGATATAGGTTTTCTTCTTCATTCTTTAATCTGTTCAAATAAAACATGTATTCAACCAGGTTCATGCTTGGACATCAACTAATTTCACATCAGATCCAGTCTTTGTAATGATAAAATTAATCCAGGATGTTGTTGATAATAAATTGAACAATGTTAATTGGCATTACAGCAATCAAAGTCCTCTTATTTTTATTGACCAATATTTTGCCCGTTTCCTCTGGATTTTGGAAGATGTATCTTTAAATTCCATCACCCTAATTTTTTTGTCATTCAAAGCTTCACTATCAGTTCTACTTCCAATCAAAGGAAGCATGTTGGTAAAAAAAAAAAAAAAAGAAAGAAATTCATATGAATCCGGCTGGACTACACTAGCAAATAATTTTGGGTATAACTATAAACAGCCATTTTTTTTCATGCAGTTCTTCCATCGAACAGCACAAAGGCTGTTTAATCCCTATTGACTTTAGGTCACAGTCGGGAACAATAAAATAACTTAATTTTTAAGTATTTTTGTTGCTCCTGTGGGAAGGAGCACTCTGGATTGCCTAATTTGGAAACACGCTACTGGTTGGCCCTGAGAAAAAAAAAAAAAAAATCACAAATGCACCGTTACAAGCCTCACGGGCCTCATCAGTAAAATGAGCATACATAAACTTCTAAGCAGCAATGCATTGCAAATCTAACATTTTGTGCCATTTACTCTGTTGGATTTGATGGTTTCAGAACAAATAGAAACCAAAGTGAATGAGATCCTAAAGAATAGACATCAATGAGTCAACTTTACCTTTGAGCGTTCGAACAAAGTTGGAAAAAAGGTGAGTCTCTCTCTCTCTCTCTCTCTCTCTCTCTCTCTCTCTCTCTCTCTCTCTCATCCCATCCCTCCACCCCCATTCGGCTAAGCCTGCATGGACACAGATTAATCCTACCCCATTAAGATGACAAGACAATTTGTGGAGTAGTTGAGTGTAAATAAATACGTTGAGAAGCAGATAATACATTAGGCTGCGGACCGGGCTATTCCATTACAACAGCACATTTGTTTCCATCCGCGGAGGAAGCCATTCGGGCCGATGGCATCTTTCCTTCATGAGGTGAAAGTGGATTCTTGCCTCTGAGAGGAAAATAAGGACATCAGAACTCTGCCGGTATTAACTTTCATCACAAAAGTCATCTCAGCTACCAGGAATAGAGGCCGTCTCTTTCAAGCTTGCTCATAAAAAACGAACAGATATAATACAGAGCCCTCAGTTTAAGAGGTAACAATAGTTTTGTCTCCATTAGCTCCAAACAAAGAAAACAACAAAAAAACAGTGATAGCAACAACAAGTGCATTTGATGCTTTACTATTTCAACTTCTTGGCTGTAAAAAAAAAAAAAAAAACATCCCAATGATATTTCAGAATCACAAAACAATACTACTTTTTATATGCGTCTTTAAATTCACAAGCTTCTTTACAACTCCAGGTGGTAGTTCTGCTACAAGAGATGAAGCAGCAGAAGTCAAGTGGCTGCATTGATTTTGCAGTAATTGATCTGATGGCTCCTTGTGATAATTGACAATTATCCCTGATTACCAGACAGGAGCTTAAAATCAGTCTAAGAAAATGACCGGCATTATGGGATGTTGTACACTGGGTGAACAAAGGTAAATCAATAGACCTCAGAAACTACTTGGAAAACAAGAAATAAGGGTGTCGCACAGGAGCACATGCTGCTCAACCTCCAACAACCCCTGACAGACATTTAAACTAACTCTCATCTTCAGTTACTCAGAAGATGAGAGGCTAACAGTGACACAAAGGTACATTTAAAAACAAGAAATAGGCTTCTGAGAAGGTCAGTTTAAGATATTTCTGTGCGTGCATATACATGCTGCAAGCTGCAAACGTCTGCATCTTTGTGTTTGTGTTGCCCGTGTTAAGCATGCATCGCTGTGCATGTGCTGCATGTCTGTTTTTCTCCATTACTACCCGTCTGACCTCAACTGATTGGCCCTTTTGATTGGAGCGGACAGACGCAACTCATTGCAGCTTAATAAATATTGGGACCCTGGGGATCGACGCTAAACAGTTCTATTAAGTTGGAAACATGTCAGCCAATATAAAAGCGGCCTGACCCCAGAAAAAGGTCAACTGTGACACGCATGTATACTCTGGAAAACAACCAGAGGCTGGAAGGTCTTGTTTTATGGCGTGTCTTCAAAAGAGGATGACCGGGAGAGCGAGAGAGAGCGTGGGGTCGTCTGGCCGCCCAATTGTTGGTTTTATGTGATTTTTGTGTATTTGAACCCCCAGAGGAAGGGTTGTGTTGTCACAGAGCATCCCGCTACACAAGGAAAACACAAAAATAGAATAGATAGATAGATAGATAGATAGATAGATAGATAGATAGATAGATAGACAGATAGATAGATAGATAGATAGATAGATAGATAGATAGATAGATAGATAGATAGATAGATAGATAGATAGATAGATAGATAGATAGATAGATGGATAGATAGATAGATAGATAGATAGATAGATAGATAGATAGATAGATAGATAGATAGATAGATAGATAGATAGATAGATAGATAGATCATCCCTGCTTTCTGTTGTCACTAATCTGCCTCTTGCTTGTGTAATCGGCATATCAAAACATTGAGGGAGAGGAATTTCCGTGCTCTGTGAGCATATTAGGGATGCAGTCGCAGCGCTTAACTAGCATTGATGAACTGTTTGCTTATGCAGTAATAATTAACTTCCATTACATTACTTTGTGTGATTACTTTCTTAATTGCCTGAATTATGCATCAATTTAATATCTAATAACCAGTCCTAGGCATTAGACGCTGTTCAGACACACAGTTTCCCTAGCTTTAATTAAACACACCAGAATAAATGAAACGATGTAGGATAGATGTCTTGCAGTGATTTCCTGGGTGCTTAAATATGCTATTTATTATAAAAGCATGTGAAATCCTCTTTCTCCTCAGGAAAGGAAACCACAAGATGCCAATTATAAAACCCAAGTTGCTTTGCCACGGCTTTTCGAGGTTCCAGACTAATAAATTTGTTGAGTGAGACTTATTGTATATTATGCAAATACAAGACTATGGCATTTTTTAAGTTTCAAATCTGCAGAGCAAAACATGTCCCCAAAGATTATTTTAATTACAGTATGTAGCAAAGTGGGCTCCTGTTTTACATTGTTATTGTCCTCCAGTAAGAATCCAGTTAGTAAGGACAATATGAATGAATGGAAATATTGAAATTATTTATATCACTTAACCACTACATATCTCATTTAAACCCACTTTGTGAATTATGTCCATTTGATTACTTGTTAAAGCAACAGATGACCTAATCAGAAATATAAAATCAGTGTGAAGGTATTATGGCCTCAAAGCAATTATATGAATGCTGGTTGAATGTGAAGAAAAACCCAAGTGAAACGACTTTGCTCATCTCTCTCGCTGCAGTGCAGGAATAAACATAGTGAGATTAGGTCCATCTTTCTCAATTGCAACCTTCATGAAGTCTGATGTAAATTTCATTTACAGGTTGTAAGGCAGCTTTGTGTCAAATGAACAAAATATAATTAAAAAGCAAACCCTTGGAGGTCATTCAATGAATTGATATTACCTTTAAGTCCTCTTGCATCATCATTTTGCCCCCACTCAAAAACTGACGCGTGCACTTAAAGAGAAAAATGAGTCCTGTGTTCCTCATCAGCAGTCGTTTTAACAAACATACCTGCATGGACTGTTATTAAACTAGAATGTGCAGTGTGTGTGAATTATACGCGTTTTCAAATTATTGCAAATCAAGGTAAAGTTGTTACTTAAGGAAATAACTTATGGCTTAAGTACAAATCCTATTTAGCTGACCCAAAGTCATGCAAATCCCTGCAATGGGTGTTCGGGTCTGGCAGCATCGTTAGTCTGCCTCCTAAATGATTTCCAGAGCCAGTGAGCTGCTGGCAATGCAAGGTTAGACAGAAAATGATGGCAGCACGAGGATGCTTCACAGACCTCATGATAGTTTCCGTCTGTCATTATTTACGTCTGACTAGTCCCGTCATGTCAGCTACCTAGAGAGACACTTTTAATGTGAACGCCCCTCCTCCGATTGCTCCTCGCAAGCAGTGTAGTATACCATTATTTCTTTGCTTCAGTACCTTTAGGTGAAACTCGCTCTCCCATCAGCCAGAATCAAAGACAGATCCCTGACTTGATATTGCACATGTCCATGGTCTTACCAAAGCTGGCACTGAAGCTACGTACCACAGAGAAGGGGGCTGGTGAGGGGGGGACTTTAAACTCATTTGACTAATAAAATAAATTGGTAAAACATACTGGTGGATATGCAGTAAGTAGAGTTAATATTTCAATCTCAGAAGATTTATTCAGCCAACAATGCAGCAGCTCAATAGTATATATTTAAAATGTCTTATTCTTACTGTCATATTGTTGTAGTAACAAACACCTCTTAATTCTGGCCTTTCATCTACAGAGGGTTTTTTTTTTTTTTTTTTTTGCTGTCCTGCCCACTTCAAATGGCCAGCTAGATATTATGATTAAAAAAAAAATCAAACGCATACATGAGTTGATTTCTAAAAATAAGTTCGTTTTTGAAAAAAAGGAGAGAGAAAAAACATTTTCCAGATCTTCTAATTTGTTAGTCTACTGTTTTTTTGTTTTTTTTTGTGTTTTTTACACATAATGTGTAAAATAGCATCGTCGTGGCCAAAATTTGGTGATATTTCCTCCAACGTTAACTTGCTGTTAAACAACAAAAAAAATCCAAGTTTGATTGTTTGGTTGAAGACATAGAACCAAGCTCTCAAAAAACTAGTGCAACAAAGAAGTTGTGGTTCACCATGTGAAAGTAAGGACGAATTACACTGGCTGGTATCCAGTTAATTTTAATATTTGCTAGATGGCATGGTATGCTATGTTCAAGTTGTCCATTTGGAAAGAGATCCATCGTTGATGGGAACAATACTTCAGTAGAAACCAGTCCAATTCCAAAAAGTGAGGTGAAAGACAGCATGGCTCTAACCAAAAGTAGGATTTCCTCCACTATCCTACTGTCAACAACCTGATTCTGACAGATGACGGATTGATCTGGTGACTCGGAAACTTTATCTTATTTTTTCTTCTGTCATGTAGCCTTCCCTCTTAGAATAGTCAAAGTTCAAATGACCATCTGACTATGAAACTAATTCTTGATCACTTTAAAATCTTTGATCGTCAATAATTCCACTTTAAATGAGTTCTTCCTCATTCATAATGTATTACAAAGAAGTTTGTCTTGCAGATTAGTCATACTGTAAGAAATAACATTTTTAAAAGTTCATAACTATGAGTTAGACCTGTGTAATTTGTCGAGATTTATACAAAATACAGGAATCTTGTCCAAAAAAGTTCTAGGCTTAGGCTTAAGCATGTCTAAAACAAATCTTTAATATTTGTTCAATAAACATGTAAATAAACATAAAACCACCAAACATTACAACTCAGTCTCACCATTTCAACATCTACTAATCTAGATCATTTTTCACATAAAATGCTCATTAGAATGTTTTGGATTTTGTTGTCCATTACATGTATGTTCAGTATTTTAGCAAAGTGTCAGGTTTTTGATGATTCTTTCAGTTGCTGTCAATTCTTGAAGCATAAGAAATATTCTCTTCTTCCTGGAATTAGTTTTAATTACTTTTAATTCTGCACTAGTGGTGGAGAAACAACTTCCAGCATGTTTGGCCATGCTTTTTCACTGCAGATTTTGCTGAGACCCTCCTCCTGGATCTGATTGCTTGTTTCTGACAGAACAGTGAATTTCTGCAGATGGCAGTAGGACCACAGGGAAGAGGCAGAGGAGCTTGATTTGTTCACAAATTATCTCATACTGACACGACATGGGGACAGTTTCAGCAAAATGTAATAAACGTATTTTGCTTATAACAGCAGCTGCGGCTTTAATTGCTAACCTACGAGACTGACTTGAGTTGTCATAACCCATCATCAACAAATGTTGATTAAATAGCTAATATTTGCTATTATGTACAATGTTGAATAATAGCATAAGAAAGCATGTTTTCTTCAATAGGAGATACAAAAGGCCGCAAGAAGCTTCTGATCAACTAATGAAACACTGAAGTCACAGATAAAAATACATTCTTATCAGGACTTCTTCACAATATATTATTCCACAACAGTTGCCCAGAGGGTAAGATGGCCATTTATCACAGTGCAACCCATGAATCAAGTCATGTAGTAAGATCGATCATTGATTCACCTTAGTCCCTTGTTTTACCAACTGAGCCAAATAATGATCATTAAACTGACCACTGCATGTCCAAAAATGGATTTATAATACTCTGAACGCTGTCTGAAGCAACGTAAAAATGGTGTCTAGAGGAAAAGTTGACACAGATATACAGAGATAAAACATAAAATAGAGCGGTAATTCCCTGCATCCTTACTTTCTTTTGTATCTGCTAGCATGTTTCAGTTACTGTAAAGGAGGAAACCACAGGCCCAAGACCTCTTGGCTGGAGTCCATCTCTACGCTTTGTGCACGTGATCCCAGCCAAGATGAGCATACTTTAATGGGACTGCTTAGCCCCATCATGACCCAATGAGTGCCGGCTGTGGAGTGGATGTGCTCATTGTGATGTGTGTGTGTGTGTGTGTTCCCAGCAGGGAGACTGGTGCCTTATGAAGGTCACAACTACAGCAGTGTGGGGGCTCTCTAAGTGAACCCTGGAGAGGATAACAAGCCACATCTAACGCTTTCTTTGTGTTCCTCCAGCCACTAATTCACCTGAGGGAAGAGCAGGCTAAAAACACAGTTTGCACAAAGCAAAGCAGAAAAATCTTTATTTGGACGGTTTACGAGAAACAGCCACATGTGGAAACATTTTCATTTACGACAGAATTATTATCTCAACCCCGTTTAAAAGGGTATCAGACCTCGCTCGAAATGAGAAACGCAGTATTTTGCAAAGCCATTCTTGTACAGCCCGTATACAAAAATGGAAAGATGACGAATACCATTCGTCTCGAGGGAATTTCAGCTCAGTCCCAATGTGATAGCATTGCCCTGTCTTATGGCCACCTAATGGACAATGTAGTATTAATTCAGCTGCAGATGAACAGGCAGGACCCCAGAATCAAAAATGAGAAGGGGGAACTAGGTGTATGAATTATGCATATTACATTACCATATCACTACAATACGCTGTGTACCAAAACAATGCAGCGAAAATTGGCCTTCGACTGAGATATTGAACAATTTTCTACATGGTTCTTGCCTACCATTGAAGTGAAATTGCATTAAGCTGCCTTTACAGCCGCAGAACCCATGCGAGATTTGTATGTTCACATCAAGCCGGTGAACAAAACACTATGTAAACAAGTCAGGGATAATTGAAAAGAAAGTCTCCTGACCGCCTTACCCGCTACCCATCATTCACATTGATGGGAATTTGGTTAAATGGCAGGTGAGAAATTACTTTTTTTCCATTGATTTTCCTTTAGAGATCAAGTGCAAATAAATGAAATGGAGCAAATTACTTTATCAGGCTTTGAAATGGTATTCAAGCAAAACATGTCAGAATCTATTATTTGCAATCATGTTGCTCTTATTAATCTTCAAGAAAGAAACAGCAATGAATCACACTAAGGAATTCTAGCAGGCAACAGCTCATTTTCAGTATGTGCAGACGAGAGAATATTGAGCAACAAATAAAAGCGTGACTTTATAATAAAGTTATTTTTAAAAAAATTCATTTTAAAAAAATGACATGGAACAAATTATTACTATACATTTTGTGGACTTGAAACAACAAAGTAATATGTAATCTGTAGACTTTATTTACAGAATATTAACTTTTTTTCCTTTGCTGCAGAGGCTTGTCCGGAGAAAATGCAGACAAAAAAGGAATGTAGTATGCATACTCACTCCAAACACGTGGAAAATAGTATTTAGACAACTAAGTTCTGTTGCAGGGTTCCCAGTTCTGTTTGCTTACAGATTCACTGTCCCTCAAACACTGGCAAAAGATCAACGTATTGGTTATTATAGTTGTTAAATGTCATTATTAAAGCATTATTCTCAGCAACATCAGTACTAAAATCTATTAAATACCCTCTACAATGACTATATGTCCAAGTGATTGCCACATGAGGAATAAAAGAATCACCGAAGGGATTACAAATTAGTGGTAATGGCAGTCATGTTATTTTTTCCTCATATGTAACAGCCTGCAACTAAGAAAAATATTTTAGGAATCACTGTCCAAACAAAACAAGGTTTTTGTTGCTGTTAAAGTTACTGCAAAGATTCTATGTCTTCTTGCAGTCGACCTAAGAGCCGTCCCTTTTCTCGTTTTCTGTGGCAGCGAGCTGTGCTGCATTGCTAATGCTAGTTTATAGTGAGACTGAATATTCGCAATGAGGATGTCGGTATCAGGTTTGAATCAATCTCCTACTCCTAAAGCAATATTTTTCAATCTCCATTGTGAAAATAATTAATAGTCCTTACTCCTGTTTATTTAAGCCAATATTTACATAAACTATTGTGTACTTCAGCTGCAGTGATACACTTCTAGTTCTCTTTTGCTATTCGTTTTAGTAACGTCTATAATAAAGTGAGTAAAAAGGTATTTGTTTTGGGTTTTTTGTCTCATTTAAATGTTGTTTCTGATCGTCAAACATATTTTGATATCAAACATACCCTGAGTAACTACAAAACGCTGTCAGATTACGATTGTATTCTTTTTATTCAAGGAAAAAGGGTTATGAAACTGACCTGACCCTGTGTGAAAAACGTATTTGTCTATTTCTCGCACACTATTCCACAATTTATTAGGTCATCATGGCATATGGAAACTTGAAGCTGCTACTTTTATAACCTTCCCTGGCAGTTAGCTGTAAAGTAGTGCTATTGCTAGCATGTGAAATAACACCAACATGAAGTGAACATTCAGATTTAGCAATGTTATCTTATTAAAGTGATGAAGACAAACAATGTAGGCTGAGATTACATGTCTGAATTATGTCTCTGATATGTCAATTTGAGAGAGGCCTAAAGGGGTAAGATCTCAACCTTGTTGTCAAAACAGTCTAAACTTCTACTTTTCTGTCTTCATGTTGCAGCTGTCTGTGTTGCGGTGCTAACTGCAACTTCTGTACAGCTTCACAGCATAGCAAAAGAGCAATACATACAAAATAAAAGCTCATGGGAGTTTTAAGAAGTACTTTTCTAATTTACTCTAGCAGGTAGCTGTGCTGCAGTGCCTGCAGTACTACTAACTTGTAATAAAGAGAGGGTATTCACTTCCATAGCACAACAAATACGACTGACATTCCTGTTTTCCACGTAACTCCATGTAGCAGATGATTGCTAAAGTTACAGTTGAGCTAATTTGCTAGGTCCTTCAGCTGCAGCCCAGGCAGTCCCCCCATTTCCTGCTCTATTATTATTATTATTATGATAAGAACTACATGACTCATCTACATCTCTAGACTATCCCTGCAATTCATAAAATAGCCCCATAAAGGCAGCAGCTTTTAGTTATAGCACACACATGGGGTGAGCTGTGTAAAACAGTATGTGGTATCGGTAACTGCTTCTGTTCAAACCTTGTAATCATTACCTGGCATCTTATTGCCTCTGTGGCTTTTAACGCAGTTGTCTCACCCTCAGAAAACAGGGAGTTATAGCTGATCTTTTATTAAAACTTTAGGAGAGTGTCTCTCTCCGGAGGGGGGCGAAGGAGGAGAGGGACAAATTAGTGTTGACAGTAGACACTTAAAGCAGGAAAATCACAGGCCCACTGGGAGGCAGGAGCCACATGGGGCTCCCCGCCTGTGTAAAGAACACTCCAGATTTCACTTGAGATGCAGTCGCCTTTTAACAGGGCAGGGGGAATGTCAACAGACCCTCTTGAATGAGCCAATAAAGCCACTAAAAGGAGCGGATTAACCAGCTGATATCAGGGACAGCGGTTTGTTTTCAATGCGGCTCCTCCTCCTCTTTGGAGTGCAGCCTGAACACATTGGGCGGAACATTTCCTTTGCCTAACATGCTTTTACGCTTCCATAATTGTGTAGTTAATTGTCCTCATACTTGCTTGTGGTCACACAAGATTTAACCATGTAATTCTACTGATGTTACAAATGCATGACACAAAAGATAATGAAAAAAAAAAAAAGTGTTCATTTTTAACAGACAGAGTCAAGCTCTGACGTTAGAGGGATCTACCTCGGCTCTTCTGAATTGTCCTTTGTCTATTGTTGCTTTTACTGCCCATTTATCAGGGAGCGATGCTGCTGGTGAGTGAGACTACACAACATGAAACAGTAATTACAAGACATCAGGGGCTTTCAATCTCACTTTAATTTCCCAGCAGCTGTGATCAAACATCCTTAGGCCAATTAACTATAATATGACCCAACAATATCACGACCTTCTCACAACCCCATAAACGCAGAATAAACACGGTGGTTTAAAACAGATGTCTCCGAGCACTGACAACAACTCTGCAAAGCACGAAACAAATAAGCCAAAAATGTAATAGTTTCTGCTTGGCCACTTGTGTTTAAATGGGGCGCATTTGATGCAAGCATGAATATGGTTTTGGAAAGGTGTATGATTTCAATTTAAGCTATGTGATATTTAAGCAAACGTGATCAATAAAGGTTCAGATCCTTATCGAGGTGGCTTTCATTCACGAAGGCCTTTGTGACATGTTTACATGAAGCTGTATTTTTCAAAAATTTAAGTATTCAGTTTTATTTAGAAGAATATATATATCAAATTTTAAACTCAAAAGAGGTGAAAATGAATATATTTTTAATTAAGGAATTGTAATAAAATGCTTAAGTTACAAGAAAATTGGAAACAAGAAAATTGGAGATGAAACGTGTGTAAAAACGGATAAATTGTTATTCTTCTGAAAACAGCTTACAAATGTATTGCTTATGTTAATTAATCTTTTATCTCTTGCAAATTGCATTACTGTGGTGATGAATGATCCTTTAAAAGCATTCCATAAAAAATGTTTTATGGAATGTTTTTATGGTTTTACTTTTATAAATTAAATAATATTGTCATAATGAGAAAAAAAATATTATTTATTTTTAAAAGGACAAAGGTAATGTGCATAGAATCAACGTTTTGGGGTAAGGAGCAAAAACTGTCCATTCTTGGTGAATTTCAGTTCATAGTCACTATAAGCTGAATACTGGTGCAAAATCTGGTTAAATTTTGCACCTAAAAACATTAAAGTTTCGCTTTATTTCCTTGCGTCTTTTTGTTTGTCTAATTCAGTTAGTTTGAATTAGTTTTTAGAGTGTTTGCTAGTTTTTAGTGACTATTTTTAGTTAAATATTGTTTAATTTTAGCTTAGTGTTTATCAGTTATAGTAGTCATTTTTGGCGAATTTCATTTTCAGAAAAAAAATTCCATGATATTAAATAGGAATGTGGAAAAAGAGCAGGAATACAATTAGTGCTTTTGAGCAGAGATATTTCAAACTTTCTTTTCTATTTCAGGCACGGCGGTGTAAAATGAGTTTCGCCATTTGCAGTGTGCAGCCTATTTATTATGGAGAAGGCGAGACTAAAACATAGAGGGATTTCCCTTTAATCAGATCTCTTAGGAGGCCATGTAGTGGACCAATACCCCAATGACTTCCCCCTTAAAAAAAACAAGCAATATTAGATTAGCTGCATGCTGCCTTAGTTGGACCATCAATCAGAAGGAATTTGAGAAGATTTTGCTAAATCTAAAAGCCTTTTACGTTTCTGAAAAAAAGCTCATTTCTTTTAATATATTAACACTGAGCAAGCGGCCATGATCATTTATGTGTTTGTCCATTTAGAAATATTTAAGCTTGTAAGCTCTGGATCTAAGCACAAATTTTTTGAGCTTACGGATGACCAATCACAGAGGTGTGTGAGCCCCAGAGCTCTGAAGCAAATGAATCCTTCACAGCATTGTAAATCAGGACCTCAAAGAGTATTATTTAGCCTCAAGCTAAGAGTGCTTGTTTATCAGATGGTGTCTGAGTCTGGGATAAAAACTTCCTCATAAATTTGGGTACATTTTGATGTGCTCATGGAGGCGGGCTGGCTCATTCCGGGCGCAGCGCTCTCAAGAATGGAAAGGTAAGCAGATGTGTTTATGTCAAAGAGCTTGTTGATGAGATTCCAAACATCTTCTAACTGATTTTAACGTGTTTTCAATGATTTCATTCATTCGCAGCCAAAACATTGACAAAAATCCAGTCGCAAATTAAAATGCAATGCCATTTTTTTTCCACATTCTCAGGTGCTATAACGTGTCCAACAGATGTATTGTTTTATTTATTTTATTTTTTTTTCTTTTTACATTTTATTCAGTTGTCTGATGTATTATCACTCAGATACGACATCGCCAACCCCCAGATGATAAATCAGACGTGCGGTGGCTGCTTCTGATAACTCAATAAGCACCTGGACTCCTCCAAACATGTCACACCTGTACTCCTGCGTAATACCACTCTCATTCTCCAGGCCTCACTGGGGGGCTCAATACACCTGCCTCCTGCATCTCAGCAGCCGAGCAGCTGGGAGAGAAACATCATGCATGCTTAATTAGGAGGCTCAGAAACCACAGGAAGATGTTGGTACTTTTTTAATGCACAGGTTTGTTGTAAATGCTTCCCCTATAAGGAAAAAAAAAAACACTCACTCACATGCTGTGACATCAGCAAGTGGTTTATTTGTGTAGCTATTCAGTAAACAAAGAAGATGCAGTGGCTGGAAAAAAAAATAAATCCAATGATTTCTCTGTACTCAAATATGCATATATGTGGTGGAAGTCATTTACATTTTTACAATTGGCATTTCCTGCTTCTTTTACAAGGTAGAGAATTATAAGACAACTTAATGAGCATGTCTGAACATATTTACCCACATAACACCAAAGGGAGCCTTTCTTGATCAATAATAATGCATTCTTTCTGTTTCGTCAATTTACTGTCAGCTTAGGTGTCATTACCGAGTATAATGAAACGGGGTTTGTTTAAGAATTAATAACAAACTGGAGGCATTAATTCATTTAAACAGAGGCAGGTTCTGAGTCATGTATGGGCAACACAAAAAAACACACCGAATGAATAGATTGTGTTCCATTACACATTGACTAAAAATACTTACAATTTTAGCTTCTTGTTTAGCTTGCAGCCATAATTTTGCTGCCGCTAGCTCAGTAACAGCGTTTTGGCTCTTGCAAAAAAAAAAAAAAAAAAAAAAAAAAAAAAAAAAAAGAAAAAAAAATTAATTTTTGGAAAAAAAAAAATA
>NW_015114105.1:39718-55039 GCF_001443285.1 Poecilia latipinna
CAACAAAAATTTTGCTGCCCCTAGCCAAAAAAAAGGTTTTTTGCTCTTAAAAAAAAAAAAAAAAAAAAAAAAAAAAAGATACAAGGAAATGAAATTCAATTTTAGGCAAAAAAATATATATATATATATAAAATACATTGGAAATGCAGATCTAAATATTTCCTTGAGCTGGAATTTGATATATACAAAGCAACTTTAGTTGTGTTACATACACTTCCACGGAGGTAGTGTAATGTATATGAATCCATCTCAGACAGGAAGGTAAATTTGTAATGCATTTTTGCTGTGCTTCACAAGGACAATCGTGCAGTGTGAGAGGATTGCTTATAAGAAGAAATTGTTTTCAACTCTGCAAAAGCTATGTGTTTATCACAGACTCAGGGTTGTGTATCCAGATCTGATGTTGGGTCCAGAGGCTATAACATCTATAAGGAAGCAGGAGGAGGAGAAGCAGCATGATAACTCAGAACGTCCTGCTGTAATTATGGTATTCATGAAAAGATGAAACTGAGTGCAGACTAAATCTGTAGCTTCGGGCAAAATCAGCAGCTCGGCATTACCGCGTGACCCTGCCTCTCTTGATGGCGCTGCAAACATGTCAAAACTTTGCTGCTATCTGCGCCAGGCAGGAGTGAGGGAATGAAGTGCATCGATTGCTTGTGATTATTAACTAGACTGAGATAAGCCCTCTCCTTATTATGCAGATTACTGAGGCTCCCCGCTCCAGCATATTGTGCAGATGCAAGGGAGCAGCTGCTCTTACAGATGGTGGGTACACGGATCTATCATTATGCCTCCATTGTCTCCACTTCAATTGTTTGGGGGACAACAGAACTGCATCAAAGAGGAATCCGACTGCAATGAATTAAGAAAGAGAAACAAAACCCATCAGCTAAATTTATACACGGGAGGCCGCGGGATGGAGAGGAGCGTAAAGCCGGAGCTCTCTCATATATGAAACCGTGGAGTCACCCAGTCATGTATACTGTACCCAAATCTGTTGGATGCAGCACTGTGCACGAAACATATGTTGTTGTTTTATTAACAAACTCATATTAATTCAGGATTCACGTATTAATTTGAAAACAAGCTCAAGCCACACCCGCATAATAAAAAATATTCAATCAAGAAGAAATCCTTCGAAACACGCTACGTTGTCCCACAAGGGCAACTACAGCAGGGGGAAGAATCTGCAGACGACACCAGTTTTTGCCCTTAAGGGGAACCTCTGGTCGTCCGTTTGACTCGCTCAGCTCCTGCTGTGCACCGCTCAGATCAGGACACTAGTAGCTCCTCTGATCAAACATGACATTACACTGGAGGGAAATGCTTGCTCACATTATAACAGAGAAGGTCACACTGTGTTGTAAGTCATGACAGGAGTCTCTTACTGTAATGTAGATCGCGAGGGGTAACATTACCTTAAACTCTTAATGCGGTGACATTGAACTGAGCACCGTACATGATGCAAACTGTTCCCAAGCAAGCTGGGAATTTAAACTTTGATGGGAATGTCCCTGGAAATATAAGATATATTTACTCATTCCTCGATTTCTAGATTTTTCTTCATAAAAAATGTAGAAAAACACACAAAAAAAATAGTAGTAGAGGCAATAAATATAAAAATAATGTCCCATATTACACTTATCTAAAAATGTATATCGCACAACTAAAAGATTATGGACAACAAACAGAAAATTATTTTATTTTCCCTCTAAGTTCCTATTTTCTTGCTTTGTGGAATATTATGGAGACAGAATAAAGGAGCATAATAATAAAATAAGATAAATAGTAATAAAAAGAAATGGGAGATGAAGTTTATAGGTATGTCTCTTGTGCTTAAATTCAATAAGGAATATAAATGAATAAGTAAATGGTTACATGTGTCACTTAGATGAGAGATGGTCATATAGAATTGAAAATATTTGCATTTTTTTTCAGGGGAATGTTCTCTGTGAATTGATTTTCCGATGTGTGTATCCAAGATGATCTTAAAACTTAAAAAACATTTGAAAGTGATTTCTATTTATTTGTTTTCACAAACAGAATAAGGGTTCATAAACTTAAACTGTGTTTTAAAGAGTCTTTGCTAAGTGTAATACAAAAATACATATTTTGATCCCAAGAGGAATTAAATAAGTTATTAGTGTTAAAATAGGTGCTATAATAGACATTTAAATAAAGATAATCAAATGCAGTCCAGATTTAAAATATTGTAAAATATCCTTTTTTTGAAGCACAGTGTTTTTTCTGTGCTTCACTGCAGCAGAGTGAACTGACTCCCGATTATCCGGAGATTAAAACAAGTATTATAAAAGTACTTTGGGGTCCCATGTACAGGGAAGTTTTCTTGTTTTTGACTGCTATGACCTCCTGCTAGAAGGAGGACACAGTAAGTGGAGAGCTGAATTATCCATAATTTATCCATATCAATAACTACCAGTGCTCAGTAAGTTGTAAAATTATATCTATTTTTTTTTTCTTTTCAATTAGAGACGTTTTACAAAAGTTTTGTCTTCCAGTCAATTGTCACTTTTTTGCCTGAAAAAAAAAAAAAAAAGACCAGTCACACTGTTTTTGTATTTTTGTGCTGGAATTTGAGTTTTAATTTAGAGGATAAATAAACATAATAAGAAAACAAAGACATTGTGATAGTTGGTGACATCACACAAAACTACATCATATTGTTTAATAAATAAAATTATAAAAACAATAGTCAAGAATCCTGATTTAAATGTTAGTTTTATGCTAAAGAGAAAAAAAAATTAAATGGTCACACTAATCATAATAAGTGGCATTGCACAAAAAATTTGGAAAATAACTGATCAGTTAATATAATGTAAGACAAATAGAAGAAGTGTGAAACAAACATGAAGATAAGTTTATACTGAGCTTCAAAAAACAAGCATCTTAGGAAGACGATGTAAAAACAAGAGACGCTTCGAAAACTAAAGTCACTGCATAAAACCTGATTTTACTCTGCAACTTGTCATGGTGATTTAATTTGAGAAGTTTCGCTTGTTTAAAAAAAAAACAAAAAAACAAAAACAAAAAAAAAAACAAAGCCAAACCATGCAGTGATACGTTTTTCATCACTTAGCTGCATTAAATAGGACAAAGAAGAGAAACTTTGATTTACGCATTGCATGTTTTCAAATTCTTCACAACTGTAACAGTTCGGCTGAAACGTCTTGTTATAAGCAAGGAAGCTGAAAGGAAGACCCATAAAAATGTCCAGCCTTCGTTATCCAATCATTTTCCCTAATAACGGTGTCAGTGTAGAAAATTAAGCCCAACCCAGCAGATCGACGAGGGAACTCAATAACCCCTATAACTGGATTCCATTTTATTTCCAGTCGCTGTATAACCGATATAAAGAATGAATGCTGGATCTTTTTTTGTCTTTTGGTGCATTTATTCTGCATAACAGCAGCCATTGATTACAAAGAAAGCATTTCAACCAGAATGCCCACTAGCATCTATACAGCGTTTGCTGTTATTCCCATAAGGTGGAGAGAACAAACATTATTTTCTCCAAATAGAAAATCAATTCCAAGCAGAATATATTCTGTTCTCAATATCCAAAAGAAGCTGTCTGCAGATGGTCTCGCTATGAATTAATAAACTTCTGCGTGCCAACTTCTTGCAAGCTATGTATTTATTCAGTATTAAAGTAGAAGTCATTGCATAAGTGGTGCTTGCTAACATTTCAAATTCCAATTACGATTTGCATGTATAAAAAGAAAACACATAGGTCACAAAGAAAGTATTGTAGCAGTAATATTGTAACTTGTATCGGCTTTATTCAAATAAACAACATGCCTTTCTTTTACACGTGTCATGGCTGGATAGATTGAGCTCCTGTCAGAGCACAAAGCTCCCCTGGCAAGGCCACATCGCCGCGTCTGTTGTTAGGACCGGGTCCACATGGGGCCAAATTTGATTGGAAAGCCCAAAGGGAGGAGCTCCACCAGTCACAGGGGCATTGTTAGCGCCTCCAAAATGGCCAGAGAAGAATGACTGATTATACAACCACAGCTAGGGTTACTAATAGGAATTCTATTTGAATTTCTAACATAACAGATGTTTGCTGGGCACCTCTATGGAGTGCGCGTACACAGTTATGCTAATTCGCCAGTGTTTCCCTTCAAGTTAGCTTAGAGTCATTAGAGCACACGGCTAGCTTGGATCCCTCTGTCAAACTAATAATTTGCCATTATTGATATTAATTAACATTTTTGCTCTCAATGTCCTTTTTGACCCACTATCTGTTAGTAAATCCAGTTACCGAGTCCTATTAGGGCAATAAAATCCACAGGAATCCATTGTAGCTGTGAGTCATTTATCAGGAGGAAAACATAAAGCCAATTAGGAACGGGTGCAGACAGTTGACTTCATTCTGCACTGACTTCTTCTTGATCTCCATTATAAATTGCTAATAGAGCAGATTCTGGTGTAGGGAAGAGGTGGGGGAGCAGAAAACTGGAGCTGCTCACTCTCATCCATAAAACCAGGTGGATAGCTCTCCTCCATGATGAAGGTACACAACATAAAGCAACGGTTTCATCCGTCAGTCTTTTTGCTGAGGGTTGTCATGGTAAATCTCCCTCTCTATTGCCATGTTAATTGGCATAAATTAGGAATATAACCAAAAGATCCTCAAAAGTTGATCATTATTCCTTATATTGCTTTGTGATGGGAAAAAAAAAAAAGCAAACAACACATATAGCATTAATGGCTTAGATAAATAAGCCCTAATCGGTGTATGTGGAATGGTTTATTTTCCAGGAATCTCCACAGGGACTGAGTGAGAAAATACATCAAAAAAGGCTGGTTGAATCTTCCATATAAAATCAATAGCAAACCTTAGCTGGATTTAGTTTTCGCACTGCTCTCACATCATTTAGAAGACTACATGGTGCCTGGAAGAACTCACCAACAGTATTTGTCTGAAAGGGACACAACTCAGCAACAGCAAAATCTGTCACACTATCCATCTCCTTTTCTCTGAGATTTTTAAAAAAAATATATATAAGATCACAATAACAGAATTTAAACCTCTGATCAAAACTGTTAGTTTGTGTTCCTGCTTTCTGTATCCAGATTTTTCCGCATCCCAGCTTTAAGGCGATGTACACTGGGTGCTACGTAAATGAGTGGTATTTAATAGTCTGGATTGAAGTGTAAAGGCTTTCTCCCTTGAGTATTACTCCAAGAACCTAATTACAAGTTTCATCATCAATCATCAACATTATTTATTCAGCGAGATGAATTTCTAATTAATAACTGATGAGCATTATGGCCTCAAACACTGTAAAGCAATTAATTACATTTGGCAACAGGGGATATCCCTGTAAAGTCCTATCTGGTGCACAGTCACAGCAATAGGTGCCAACAGGCTAATGACCCCACCAAGATTGGACATTGGATAGTTGTCATTATTTACTGGGGAATCTCTTTAATACATATTTTAAAGTGACAAATAAGTTCAGAGAAACTGCATGCAGCTGTTATAAACTGTTAATTTTGATTCAGTTTAATGTAAAAATGTAGACCAGGTTACCTCACAAATAATCCAAAATCAAAAGAATTACACAATGCTGTTAATTAAGATTCCAAAATACCCGACTTAAATTTAAATGTAAGATTTGAAAACTTAAAAGGAGAACCCATTTGGTGCATCAGCACTGGCCACCTCTGATTGGGAACCAAATTTGGACCTAAGCAGGTGTTCCTGCGACTGACAATGCTGACAGGAAATATCTCAACCAACACCCGTTCAGGCAGAAGGACATTCTCAGGCCAGCTGCTGGTCTCTTTCCTGGATTAAACCACCATGTTTTTCATAGATTCCTAGATTACATCAAACAACTTCTTTCAGGAAAAGGTAGAATGATTGAATACAAAAGGTTTTCAAATTATGATTTAATTATTAACTTACAAAGCTATCGAAATCAATCTGATCCTATGTTAAAATGTTTTTGCCCCGTGTTAAACAATGAATCAACTGTTGTTACCCATATTTGTTTTGGGAAACTAACAAATTGTACCTTTGGATTTTACCCTTGGGCTTTGGAACTTTCGTAAACCAGATTAAGAGCTTCTAACCACAACAAGGCAAAACACGAAACTGCAGTGAATCTTCCCAAGAGTCATTAAGACAAATGTTTATCCACTGGTTTATGAACTTAAGACTAAGAGTTCTCGGATTAGCAGGACAATGATCTGAAGCATGCCAGTAATTCCACCTTTGACAGGCTTAAAACAAAGGAGATTAGGGAGTGATTTATTCAAAGAGCATACATGCGTATGATTGACAGGCTGTTTATACTTGAAAATCTGTCTGATGTTTGATAAAGTTTTTCAAAAGAGGAAAGCTGCATGAAACTAGCAAATGTCAACTGGTTGCTCATTTAGATAAAAACAAAAGATATTCCAGATAATCTCACTTTCAGAAGCTAAATATTTCATGATAAACTCAGTTAGTTTTGTATGAAGTGCATAAAGATTTTTCAACATAATGTCATCAACAGCTCTACAAATATTACCATTTTGATCAATTCATAGTATCAATGTCTTATTAGTTCCCTTTCTCACTATTGTGCCTCTGCTTTAAGTTTCATTAGTGTAAGAATATAAGTAGTAAACAAGGCTCAAGAATCACATTAAAGTATTTGACACTGAGGCATACACAATCAACAGGTTAGACAGATTGCTACACGTTTTTTGACATGTTTAAAATTCACACCATGGGAGATTCCCAGCTTGAGACACCACCACATACCACAAAGAAACTAATGTACACGTTTCTCAAATGTTACCTCCATAACCTTCAGCCCTAACTTAATCTCTCATGTTACACTATGCAGATACTCCGTTTGCACTGATGATCTATTCACCTCAGCATGCTGAATGGTCAAATCAGCTCAATCTGTTGCACTCTGACCTACTTTATTGATTCATCTAATGATTATTGCATAATTAATTGATGTATAAATACCTTTTTATGGGCAGTTATACACTAGACGTGTAAGTGTGCAAAAAAAAAAAAAAAACATGACAGCAGCCTGACTTTCTTTTCTTTAAAAAATATTATAAAAATGGTCATGTTTGTTATTTTATTCAATTTGGAATTAAAATAACTAATTGTGAGTAACAATTTTGTGTTTACTCGCAAACTAAGCAGATATTCAAAGTTTAAGTACTTTATATCGGTAATATTAATTGCATACTGTAGATACAGAACACAGATGGATTCAACCATCTTCTGCACCCATTTCATCCTCACTGGGTCTCACAGAGATTGGTGCATTTCTCCAGTGGACAATGAGGGAGAGGTGTGGGGTGCGCCATTACAGGTCACCATCCATCACATGGGAAAAAACAGAGATACAAAACAGCCAAGCACAGTTTAGAATGGCCAATCAAACTAACATATATTTGTTCAACTAAGTTAACGTATCCAGCATTTAGAATTAAATGCAATATTTCTCCCTAAAATTTTAAGTAAGCTGATACTATTTAAAACTTTAAAAACCTACAACTGATCAATAAAGTTACTTTTATCAGAAATTTTTTTTTTTTAATTTTTAGTTTGGCTGGTTTGATTTGTTGAGTTATGGATGCGGTGATCATTTCAAGATATAAATCATGTGAAAAAGCAGACAGATGCTTTCTTGATCATATTAAGGTAAGATAAGGTAATTTTATTTATATAGCATATTTTCAGCAACAAGGCAATTCAAAGTGCTTTACATGAGTTAAGTGGGAATATTAGTTTCAGCTGTCCTGCCTAAGGTCACAAAAAGGTAGAAGCTTACGGCAAGAAGACACACGATCATTGAGGAAAAATAAATTTTCTTTTCAGTTTAGATTACGTAGATGATGGGATGAGAAGATTATAAAGAGTGGGGAAGCTTAAATAAGTCAAAGTGTGGCTACCTTTAATTAGAATTATTTAATATCCATTCAAAGTAAACAGTGTCCTGTCATGTTCATTGTTATATATGACTCTCTTTCTTATGCTGTTAATGATTATTTGTAGATTTCTTGAATTATGCTATAAATCTTCATATACAAACCAACTGACATTTATGCCACCGCCGCAGTTTGGTCTAATTTATACAAAGTGTTGCATCTTCATATCACTATAATTGTGCTGTCTCTAGTTCTTCTTTTCAAGCCTCATTTCAATCGTAGCATCTTTGCAGTAATCATTGGTCAAATCAAGATTGCTTAAAATTAAAGTAGATTATTGTTTCATCTGCCTCCAGAAGCTAAAATGAAACAATCACATTATGAAAGAAACATGAATAAAGTCCAAAATGATGATAAAGAACCGCGAGAAGCAGTAATTCTTTCATTTAGAAAATGAAAATCAGTGAACCAGCAATTTAATTTATCTATTGTTTCCATTTCAGCACAATTTTTGCCCATTTGTGGCATATTTTTAAATACACATGTATTCATCTCACACCAGCTCTATCTGCATGGAGCAGAGATGGATTGAGTCATGCATGGCTGTGTGAGCCATTCTGAGTAAATGTAATAAATGTACATGACTTTAATGCTGAATCGCAGTAGTGTCTTAATATGTAGCACTGCTTCTTTATACAACAGAATTTTATTCTGCATATTCCTTAAATAAGTTTATGGTGACTTCTTGTGGATACATAACTTAAAGTTTAAGCCAAATGTTTACATACGCCAGTATAAAAGAAGCCATAGCCTTTCTTCCTCACTATGACTTAAAATCAGACTCCACTTTACATTTTGTATGGCAGTGATAACAATTATTTCTAATTGCTAAATTTCAAATGCAAGATAAATTAGTAGAGAATTTTTTATACTTAAAAGTAAGTAAAAAAAATATACATATATACTTACATTTGGTGGTATTGCCTTTTAAATTGCAAGACATGGGTCAAACGTGTCTTCTGCATTCTTTCACAAGTTTCTCACAACAGCTTGCTGGACCTCTTGCTCATTCCTATGGACAGAACTGTACTTTAGTCTCAGAAAGTAAAAAAAAAAATAAAAAACACAGTCAAAAACCTTCAGCTGATCTGAAATGGTGCAACAAAAGTTCTGAAACTTTCCTCTTTTAGATTCCTCACAGAATAATCAATGCGTCTAAAAATGTGAATGCTGAACTATTTGGTGAGTTCAAACTGAAGTTGTGTGTCTGAAAACTACCTTGTATTTTTACCCTCAGGTTAAACAGTGTGCATCATTTCATTCTTTGAGAACTCTTTGTGAAAACATGCAAGAAATAAATAGGGACCCCATGCTTTTTGAAAATATAGATTAAACTTCTGTGCTTTTTTTTGTCATTCACATTTTATGTCAATTATATTACAAAGAACTGCAGATATTTTAAATACACTTGTAGAACATTTTCTCAACTGTTGTTATGTAACTTTGCCTCCCCTACTTAAACCCCACCTGCATATCTCCTTTCCAAATATTTAAAGCATTCTTAACTCATATTGCCAAAATGAAAACCTGCCTCTGTCAATCCATGCTGTTTTCTTTTGAAGCCTTGTGTATTTGCACTCATTCTTATACGCTGTCTACCTTTACAACACACAACTTTAAATACGGTGCAACATTATAGAGTATTTAAGTGGGACAGTCTATAAGTGTAAAACCTGACCACCAGCTAAAACATTTCTTTTTCTGGAAAAAAATGAATGCATTTAGAGCTTTAATTCATAATTGTAACGGTAACGAATATATATATATTTATTTTGCTATAGAAAATTTGATTTGAGACAAATAAATCCCCTATCATTCATTAGCCATAATTACATTACACTTTTATTTATACTTATTGGTATTTTAAATAACTGTTTGTAAAAGTTGACAAAGAGCTCCCACTCACTCTTGTCTTATACTTCTGGATGAGTGAGACATATAAGAGACAAGACTGGGCTCATCCTATAAGTGTCCCTCTCTGTAGGTCTACAAAACACACATGCACACACTTCCAAACACACACACACTCCAATCTCTTGTCTTTCCATCTGGTAAAGTGGGCTGTTGTGATTGATTTGTGGATTTGCTCCCTCTTTTTTTCTCTCCATTTAAGTGAAATAATGTATGGAAGCAATCTGGCGACAGACATTTTGGAAAATCTATTTGAAATCATTTCACTTGAAGCCACGGCAGTTTGTCTTCTTAGGGGAGAGGACCAAAGTATAATTGTCTGCAGTCTAGTAAAACACAGTATAACTGCCATCACACTTGACTGAGCTTATAGCCGGCTAGTCCCGTGGCCTCTAGAAGATAGAGCAGTTAATGTTCCCTTTTATTTTAGAGGATATGTCACTTGTATCGCAGATTTATACCATGATACAGCAATTTTGTCCAAACAGATGGATAATGGTGTCACCAGCGGAAAAAAAAAAGCTCTGCTTTATTGGGTTTAGAGCATATTGTTTAGATAGGGGGCTGTGCAGAACAGATCCTACAGCATTTTCTCTCTTTATCTCTCTAATCTTACCCGTATTAGATTTGATCATTTTAGTTTGAAGGAGGAAAATGTGGCTGTAATGGCTTCCTAATAGCAAACACAAGGGATACAAATCCAGGGACCTTGTTCTCTAGTGCTTCCATAAGCACCACTGATTTATAGAGGTCTTTATGACAGAAAAGAAAATGATCTGCTGCAGGTATAAATCAGGTGAGGAGTAGGAAATTGAACTTAGATATCATCTTGTCAGATGCTTAATGCTCTTCCTCCTGTCACATTCGATAGGACCAATTTGGAGAATCCTGCAGAGGTAAAAAGAAGACAATTAACAATGACAGTGTGGTAATAGATGAAGCTATAAAATGAACCCTGCTGCCTGCAGGATGCTTTGTATGATTTCCACATGAGGTGGTGGAAGCAGTTTGCCGTTTTAGCCTTCTGCTTCTTCCCCTCTCTTTGCAGTTTTTAGTGTCCTTTTGAGTGTCATTTCTCAAATACAGGCAACATGAAGCAAGTGGAGATAAATTTATAGTTTATTGTGCTTTATAATTGAGTTATTATTCATCACATAATAGAGCTTAGGAATTTAGATGTACTTTTATGTTATTGAATGCCAGTGCATATCACCCCCTGAAGGTTTATTACTAAGTTTATCAGTGGGGTGAGTGTAAAGTAATTATCTTGCAAACAACCAAAATAAAACCCACTTATTGTGTTGAATTTTGACATAAATATACCAATAGTAGCACCTACTAGAGGATGAGCTTTGGAAGGTGTTAAATATTTGAAAATATTTAACAATATAGATATAGATACTTCAGTCAACCCTATTAGTTTCTAAGTGCAACATTTAATAATGACTTCATTTTGGCATTAGGGACTGTGCTGGACTCAGACTTAAATAAACTAATTTAAATAAGATACACAACAAAAAACTAGTTTTCAAGTGTGCTAAATGTTAGAGTTTAAACTTACTTAAGTTTAAAACTGTCATTATTTTTATATGTATTTATTTTTATTCTTTTGCCTAGACAAGAGTGTTTCGGCCATTGTCTTTTTTTACTTCCTCCTCTCCCTTTTCTCTGACAATAAGAAGTTTATTAACATCTGTAACTTTTGTAACAAATTACTGATGTGCAGCATCTACTGGGCTTTAGAATAGTTTTTAAAAGATAAGCAGCTTTAGCTAGCTTTGCGACCGCAGTAATGCTAACGACATCCTTGCTAGTAAGCTGAGCTGCTTCTCCCTACGGAGCTGTTGTCAGTGAAAGTATCTGCTCTTACTCAGATGTTCAAACAGTTTTTTTAGCATTTTTTTTTTTTACTTTCAGTTAATTAACAAAATTTTCTGACTAATATTATCTGCTTTGTTTAATACTGTCGGTAAGCCTAGGCTATCACAGGCTAGTTGATTTAGGCTATTTGATTACATTCAGCCTTTGGAGAAGCAAAGTTTTTAAAATCAATAAGAAATTAACCAATTATGTTGAGTTAATACACTTTCGAAAGTGTAGGCTTTAACTTATTAGAATTAGTTTAGCTTTTAAACTTACATAATTTGTCTTCAAATATTTTGAGTCAAATACGACGTTTTATTGGTTGAATTACAGCTGTTTTAAGGTTACAGTTTTAATAGAAACTCTGCTTATTTGCTTTCTTCAAGTTTTCTAAGTGTTTTAGCATTTTGTTTAGTACAGATGTATCCGCTGAGGCGTTACGGTTCTCAAACATGTCATAGCTCAGTGGTATAATGAGTACAGGATAGGACAGAGAATGACAATGCTCTCTGATCCCTGAATGTCACTTTGGTCTAAATGTAACACACAGTTTTATAGATAGGATCATGCATTTGGCCGCAGGCAGTGACATTTGACAGATACAACTGAGGGGGGGAAAAAATGAAACCCATCTATCTGGGTGTTTAGGTTTCCACTGACTTAAATCTTTTTAAAAATCAGATTTCTTAGTAAGTGATGACCTTTAGTGAAAAGCTCTGTCAAGTGGCAATTCATGCCCAGGCACCCAAAGAGCTTTAGAGTAATAACCAGAGAACCACAGCTTGGGAACCATCAGCCCTCGCAGCTCATCAAGCCAAGCGCTTGTATAATCTAATTTGATTTTAATGCTTCTCCGAAGGAGATTGTGCTCTTATTACTGTGTAATGATGCTGTTGTCAAGATCCAGTGGCGATGTCTAATATCACACCCATGTTAACTACTTCTGTGACACTCATCTCAGCATTGTCTCGCTCCAAGATGGCTTCTGCTGTACACTTATGACTTTGTTTTTTTGTTGCATTTGGCTTCATGACTGACAGAAACAAAAGCTTTTTTGCACAGCTCCCTTCCTTATTACCTCTGCCTGATGTGGTACTTTTTTCGTATTCAGTACAGTAGATAGAGCATAACGATGAAGGTCTTATCTGAGATGAGGAGAATTTCAAGTTGCTCTCACTCGGGGGCAGCAAATGGAAAAGTGACAAGCCTGGTGCACTTGTCTATTTTACTTATTCTGGCGCCTCTGTTTCATATTCCGCCTCGCACCGCAGGGTTATTTTCCTCCGGGGTTCAGGAGGCCACGCTCCTTCATTTCTTCAGAAAATTGTTTCGCAGGATTTCAATCTTTGGTGGCTAGATATGACAAAACACAGTATCAAGAACACTTATGTATCTTATCTGCCATTTTTTCTAGGTATAAATAAAAGATCAGTATAAATTTAAGTCAAGTGGCCTCCAATACACATGTGAGAGATGAGCATGTGAAGAACTATGAACCTTGGGACAGCCTCACTGTACATTTTTATTGCCTGCTCAAAATTACCTTGGAACAGGTTCACTCCCCCCCCCATCATTTGTGATCCTTGGGGGGAAAAATGAGTCTTTACGTGAGAACACTAAATGTCATCTTTAAACGTAAATAAAAAGCTACAATTCAAGTATCTATTGATTAACTAATGAAATTTTGATGCTAGAAAATCATTTGCCCAGTCAGAGGTGCATCTCAAAAAATGAGTAAAGCAGAGAAGCATTTCCAGAATTTATTTGTGTTCATTTTGATAATTATGGCTTCCTGCTATAAAGCTGAGAAAAATTGAGCATAGCAGAGGACCAACAAAGAAGGATTTAAAAATTATCATATACATTGTACACCTTTTTTTCTTCCACTCAACTTTTCATAAATTTGCTTGTATACAGCATTCTTCTTCAGCAAAGATTTTTGGTGGCTTACCAAAAATAACACCAATGCATCACTCTGTGTGCAATTAATGGATATACTATGAATTTTACTAAAGAAATTGAATTACTGAAATAAAAAAAAACATTGTATTGATATTCTAATTGATTAAGATGGACCTGAAGGGACTTTGCCCCAGATAGATTACCGCAGACAATTTACCGCCAGAGTACCAGAAATATTCATGTTCTGTGATTATTCACCTCTCTTTATAAATTATGAAAAAAAAAAAAAAAAAAAAAGAAATCAGCAACAAATACTTGGACAAAAAAAATGCATGGTGATAAAACTTCAAAGAAAGCTTCATGGCTTTAAAATCCAATGTCTTTCTTTAAACGCAAGAAGAAAAAAGTACAGCAATCGTTTGTGATATACACCACATGATGATGCACATACAAGCAGACTATGTATACTGAACAGCGTCCCAGCAGTGTGACACAATCTAAACATTGTCCTATTGATGTTCCATTTTTTTCCCCCCTTTCTGTTCGGCTCTTGTCAGAGGTCAACCTCAGACAGCATGCGGTGGAATCAGGCGTTACTGTTGGGTGTCACATTGATGCATTACAAGGCCCAGGAGGTCACGTCTCAGTAAACATACATTATCAAAACCCATAGAAGATGTGGGATGTTGACCCCCACAAACACTTTACACGGCGTAGTCAGGAGGAGAGAAAAAATAGGTCACATGACGGCAGAGAGCAACTTTGTTTGGAGCAATGACTTTTCTCGTCACAAATCAAGAGGGTCAAGCAATCAAGACTGGTCAGGCTCCGTGTCAAGCAGCATTACCTCACACTGTCTGAAATGATCAATGAGCGAAAATAAAATAATCACAAGTTAAAATTGGCCTGGTAATGAAAACAGGCTGTTTAAATATGGGGCTAAGAGAGCAGCTGGATAAATAGAAGACTGGACGGCACATTGAAAAGATACTTTAAACTAGTTTGTGTCATTTGGATTGTTAAGGGTGCGCAATAAATTATTCTTTCAACCCAAATTCTAGCATTATGTTGCTAGAGCAGAGGCTTTAAAGGTTTAACCCAAAAAATGGTGAAATGTTGTGATTCAGCTTGCTAAATAAGAGGCTAAATGAGCCTCATCATTCTTGACAAGCAGACATTTATTTTCAACTATTGTGCAGACTTTATGGAACCTCTTCAAAAGGGTGGAAGTCTGAAATGTTAAAATGGCACATTTATGTTGTACAATATTAAAAGTGAGTTGTGCTGATGACTTTACTTCACACTAGTGAACAGGTTTGTTCACATTCAGTGACATTACCCCTGTGGGTAGTTAGCACATGCTAGTTCTAGCTACATTCAGCATTCACTATTGAACAAAGAAATGAGTCAATAAAGACAACAAATTAGTGTTACAAAGACTATGAACTTAGTTCATAGTCTCATATGAACAAAGTTCATATTCATACTCACTCAACCGTGAATAAAAGTATTTATAAAAACCCGCCCGATTTGGGATTTCTGCCCATGAGGACAGCGAAATCGTCTTGCAAAAATACATTTGGTCCTTTGACTTAAAAGAGGACCTTTGTGTGTTCACTTTCAGTGCGCACAAACCCCCGCAATCTGGCTGCAGGACATTATTAAATC